>NC_084632.1:23261696-23419196 GCF_033978795.1 Nerophis ophidion | reverse complement strand
AACAACTATCAGAAATGCAGCCAATGTTAGATACAGATAATATGTCATGAGAAATGCAAATATAAACTAAATACACAGATGACATAGGAATTTAAATGAGCTCAAATATAGCTACAAACGAGGAATAATGATGCAATATATGTACATGAAGCTAGCCTATATAGCATGTTAGCATCGATCAACTTGTAGTCCAAATATGCCTGATGAGCACTCCAACAAGTCAATAGCATCAACAAAGCTTACCTTTGTGCATTCCCGCACAGGATAAAACTTTTGGTGGACATAATGAGACAAAGAAGCAGTGGCATAAAACACGTCTTACCTTTGAAGCGTCTGAAAAAGTTGTACATGGTAACAAATTACGGTGAGTTCAAGGACCGCCAAAATTAGTAGGACAAAACGGCACTTGCCAAACACACTCATCAGAGAATCATGTTTGATAAAAACAGTGGGATTTCTAACAACTAGGGTGTGTCATGTTGTCCATTACAGAAACCCTACTAAAACAAAAATGTATATATTTCCCCCCCATCTTTTTCTATTTTCATACATTTTAGAAAAAGCTCCAGGGGAGCAACACCCGGTCTAACCTTTGACACCGTTGACCAGACACCTCACCCCTGTGTGTACACCTCACTTGCATGTCTTCTTTCCTTCCAGAAATCAAAGGTATACCCCAAGGTCTATTCTTGGTCCATTGTTGTATTCCATTAATGCAAATAATATTTGACAAAATGCGTTTTTTCCACTAGTATTCTTTAATTTCTTACAGTCAGTGCAGACAAGCTCAAAGCTCTCAAATGGAAAAGGGCTACCGTCTCAGCCTCCTACAATCCAAACAATCTGTCCTTCAAGCAACATAGGTAAGCATTGTGCAAGTAGATTGACACTAAAACTTGGTTTTCTCTTCAGATATAAACCTATAAACTTTATTTCTCTCTTCACACAAGAAAATAGTTCATATCTGCAACTTCTTCATTACGGAAATACACTATTCTGGAGGGCGGCGTGGTCTGAGGGCCTGCTGCGGTGCGGTGTGTGTAAGGACCGGCCTCAAAGCTAGCGGAAGGTGAGTAGATTTCCCAGCTGGGGCTGGTTATCCAATCACCTTTTGCCTTTATTAGCAGCAGCCGGACTGAGACACGTGGTGGGAGTTGGAGTTGGAGTTGGAGTTGGAGCCAAGAGCAGAGACACGCCGGACTGAAAAGTCTTAAATATATATTGCTGGAAAGTGAAGTGAAGTGAAGTGAACCATATTTATATAGCGCTTTTCTCTAGTGACTCAAAGCGCTTTACATAGTGAAACATAATATCTATGTTACATTTAAACCAGTGTGGGGGGCACTGGGAGCAGGTGGGAAAAGTGTCTAGCTCAAGGACACAACGGCAGTGCCTAGGATGGCAGAAGCGGGAATCGAACCTGCAACCCTCAAGTTGCTGCCATGGCCACTCTACCAACAGAGCGCCCCTATACCGACCCAAGCAAACAATACTTGTGTATGACAAATAAAAGACTTGCTCCAACACTTGCTGTATACAGGGCTCAAGAAGATCTGTCGGCATCAAAAGAACCCACCACACTCGGAGAATTCCACAACTATATTGCCAAAAGTGTTTGGCCACCCATCCAAATGATCAGAATCAGGTTTCCTAATCACTCCGCCAATTACACACAGGTGTAAAAAAATCAAGCACTTAGGCATGGAAACTGTTTCTAACCTTGTTTCCAACCTTGTGGGAACAGTTTTGTGCAGGCCAGTCGGAGCAGGCCCTTTCCTCTTGACTGACCTGCACAGAGTCCTGACCTGAACCTGACAAAACACCTTTGGGATGAATTAAAACGGAGACTGAGAGCCAGGCCTTCTCGACCAACATCAGTGTGGGACTTCACTAATGCGCTTTTGGAAGAATGGTCGAACATTCCTATAAATGCACTCCGCAACCTTGTGGACAGCCTTCCCAGAAGAGTAGAAGCTGTAATAGCGGCAAAATGTTGACCGACATCATATTGAACCCAATGAGTTAGAAATGGGATGGCACTTCAAGTTCATATGTAAGTCAAGGCAGGTGGCCAAATACTTTTGCCAATATGAAGTGAAGTGAATTATATTTATATCGCACTTTTCTCTAGTAACTCAAACCGCTTTACTTAGTGAAACCCAATATTTAAGTTACATATTTAAACTAGTGTGGGTGGCACTGGGGGCAGGTGGGTAAAGTGTCTTGCCCAAGGACACAACGACAGTGACTAGGACAGCAGAAGCAGGGATCGAACCTGCAACCCTCAAGTTGCTGGCACGGCCACTCTACCAACCGAGCTATACCGCCCCATATAGTGGATCACATGTTTTTATTTCCACAAAAGGAGTACAATAGGAAACAGACTCTTACGCTTTGGTTGCATGTTTACACGCGGGTCATTCTTCCAAGATGCAGCAGGAACTCCGGAGGCAAGGTGCAGGTAAGACAGGGATTTATTGTGCATAAATCAGTTAACGTATCAACAATTAAAACAAAGAAAGCGTGCCGATAGCACGGGGAGCTAAGGCAAAACTTAGCACAGGAATCAAAAGCGTGGGTGACAATACGCGATGTTGCACAAAGCAAACAAGACAGACAGAAAGAGTGTGGCGAAAGGCAGGAATAAAAAGGTCTCGGATTAGTGCTCGGGAGCAGGTGAACATTCCGAACAGGTGAAAATAATCAGCACCCATGACAACCAAGAAACACAAACCCAGTAGTGCTGAAACAAAACATGATCCGGGCAACAGATCATCACAGAGACAGGCTTATTCCATCCTAGAACTTCTTTATATGTATTACTTATTGGAAGATAACACACCTTAAATTTGTCAGAAATTCAAGAACTTACGAGGGAATAGACTTCCATCCATCCACTTTCTTTGAGTCCAGTATTGTACAAGTAGATTGTCCTCAAATTACAATAACTGACATTTCATATAACAATTTAGGGGTCCTGAATGACACAGACGCCAGCAGAAACACTCAGGAATATTTAGTTGCTAATGGTTCTTTCAAAGATGAGTAATAAATTATTCAGCATCAGCATCTCTGACCTCGGCTTCAGTTCTGGTACTCACTGCTGCTAACATTCATTTCATTTCTGTTATTTTCTTTTCTTTTTCTTCTATGTCCCACTCTCCCTTGTGGAGGGGGTCCGGTCCGATCCGGTGGCCATGTACTGCTTGCCTGTGTATCGGCTGGGGACATCTCTGCGCTGCTGATCCGCCTCCGCTTGGGATGGTTTCCTGCTGGCTCTGCTGTGAACGGGACTCTCGCTGCTGTGTTGGATCCGCTTTGGACTGGACTCTCGCGACTGTGTTGGATCCATTGTGGATTGAACTTTCACAGTATCATGTTAGACCCGCTCGACATCCATTGCTTTCCTCCTCTCTAAGGTTCTCATAGTCATTATTATCACCGACGTCCCACTGGGTCATTTTGTCACCGATGTCCCACTGGGTGTGAGTTTTCCTTGCCCTTATGTGGGCCTACCGAGGATGTCGTGGTGGTTTGTGCAGCCCTTTGAGACACTAGTGATTTAGGGCTATATAAGTAAACATTGATTGATTGATTGATTTATTAGTCCTATTTCTTGTTGTGATAATAGAAAGATTGAAAAGAAAAAGGCTTTGCCTGGAACGGAAAATGTAAGAAATGCGTGCAGAACATACACGGTGCATTAAGACGATAACAGACAGGAATTCCCTTTTATTTATATTATTTTCATATACAAATGTTGACAACAGGCTTGTGCAAAATTCCATATTGAATTGAGAATACATTTGAACTGAGGTTGTAAACAGGAAGAAGAGTTGAATCCAATTCAAGTTGAAGGAAGAAGAATATTCAAATTAATTATTTTGGTGTATTCCAGAATAATGCTTCAGTTTACAGTATATTCCTTAAAGCAGTGGTTCTGAAATGGAGGTACGCGTACCCCTGGGGGTACTTGAAGGTATGGCAAGGGGTACGTGAGATTTTTTTTAAATATTCTAAAAATAGAAACAATTCAAAAATCCTTTATAAATATATTTATTGAATAATACTTCAACAAAATATGAATGTAAGCTCATAAACTGTAAAAAGAAATGCAACAATGCAATATTCAGTGTTGACAGCTAGATTTTTTTGTGGACATGTTCCATAAATATTGATGTTAAAGATTTCTTTTTTGTGAATAAATGTTTAGAAATAAGTTAATGAATCCATATGGATCTCTATTACAATCCCCAAAGAGGGAACTTTAACTTGATGATTACTTCTATGTGTATACATATTTATTTATAATTGAATCACTTGTTTATTTTGAAACAAGTTTTTACTTATTTTTATATCTTTTTTTCCAAATAGTTCAAGAAAGACCACTACAAATGAGAAATATTTTGCACTGTTATACAATTTAATAAATCAGAAACTGATGACATAGTGCTGTATTTTACTTCTTTATGTCTTATTTTCAACCAAAAATGCTTTGCTCTGATTAGGGGGTACTTGAATTAAAAAAATGTTCACAGGGGGTACATTACTGAAAAAAGGTTGAGAACCACTGCCTTAAATGAGTGTTTTTTAAAAACTGGGATCAAGATGGGTAAAGTGTCTTGCCCAAGGGCACAACGGCAGTGACAAGGATATGAACCTGGAACCCTCAAGTTGCTGACATGACCATCAACGTACCATCAGAACCACACCACCCATTCTTTCATCGATAAATAAGAATACAAATATCTTGAAAAAACTAGAGATATTCCGGACAGAGTTTAATGCTGCCAATGCCGATACCAATCATCCGTTAATAGGATTGTCCCATAATGATCACTTGTAATAACTGTAAACATTTCCATTTATATATGGCGAGTATCACAGTTGAACAATATCAACACAATATTGAAACTACTTATTTTACCTGGGGGCTGCAAACATTAACATAAACAACAAAAAATAGTTTTGAGAAAATAAAAATATGGATCTAAACACTCTAGTATCGATCATATATTGATACGAGCTTTGGTATCGACATCACCAATTTGAAGATCTATCCGATCTCCTCTAACGAAGCTTTTGCAACCCTACAAGGTGATTTACCTTCTTGAAGAAGTTTGAAGAACCTCTCCTTTGTTTCAAGTGACATCTCTTGTGTTGGAGCCATGATTCATGTCAATCCACCTGGTGCAACAGCTCTCCAAGGTGCATACTTGCCAACCTTGAGACCTCCGATTTCGGGAGGTGGGGGGTGGGGGGCGTGGTCGGGGGTGGGGCGGTGGCGTTGTTTGGGGGCGTGGTTGGGGTGGGGGGCGTGGTTAAGAGAGAGTATGTTTACAGCCAATATTTGTATATTGGCTGTGATTAATATATATATATATATATATATATATATATATATATATACATATATATATATACATATATATATATATGTATATATGTATGAAATACTTAACCTTCAGTGAATTCTAGCTATATATATTGATTTTATTATATATATAAATAAAATAAATACTTGAATTTCAGACGGCACCTATCAAATACACAGTAATAAAAACAGTTGTTGTACTAACTGTACTGTGCTTGCTGGGTACTAAAAAAACAACAACTCTTACCTTTCACTATTTGAGTAACGTCACTTCCAAGTTTCCAGAAGATGGCGCCAGTATGTACTTTGCCCTGCCGTCTCTCGCTGTCAGCTCTGTTCGTTCATCTCCTCTGCCCCGCCACCTGCGGGGTGTGTGTCGGGCCCGACCTGGATTAGCTGCGCCCTTGGACGTGCTGGCTCCCGCCAGGTTCGGTCTTGCGACAAACAAAACGTTTATCCTGAAGGATTCCGTCCTTCCCGCGGGCGGCGGACTTGACTTCCTCTGTGTGACAGAAACATGGCTGAGAGCCGGTGAGTCCGCACCTCTGAATGAACTTCTGCCTCCGGAGTGTTCCTACTTTGATTCTCGGTCGTCTGGTCGAAAAGGAGGAGGATTAGCAGTCGTTTTTATAAATGACTTTAAATGCCGTCAGATCCGCCAGCAATCCTCCCTTTCTAGCTTCGAACTGTCAATGTTTGAGCTGGAGGGGGCGTGGCTTCCAGCTCCAGCTGAATTCCGGGAGATTTTTGGGAGAACATTTCTTCCGGGAGGTTTTCGGGAGAGGCGCTGAATTTTGGGGGTCTCCCGGAAAATCTGGGAGGGTCGGCAAGTATGCCAAGGTGTGAGCACCCCTTTTAACTGCAGAATAATTAACAGATTGAATCTGAATCAGGTGATTCAGAGTATTTTTATATTAAATAAGGTAAAACGTGTTAGATTACAGGGCAACGTGTGTATTGTATTGTGCACTTATATTGCCATATATCAGCTATTGTGTGGAAGTGTGGGGGAACACATATAAGAGTAACATAAAGGCATTGTATCAACTACAGAAAAGAGCTATAAGGATTATTCATAATGTAGACTATCTAGAACACACTAACATCCATCCATCCATCCATTTCCTACCGCTTATTCCCTTTGGAATGCTTCTTTAATACTATGCCTGACACCTTACCATACAGAATCAATTTTAAATAATTTTTCACTCATTGTTGTGTTTTTTGGTTGTATTGTGAAAGTTAAAGGTGTTTAACCTCAACCGAATGCAATATACACAGTATAAGATAACGGTATTTCTCGCCTCGTCATACTGTTGACTTCAGAAGCACCAGCATAGTGCCTAATATATAAATATATATCCATCCAGCCATTTTCTACCGCTTGTCCCTTTCTGGGTCGCGGGGGATGGGGTGGGGGGTGGGGCGGGTATATTAAATTCACAACTTTTATTGACAATATACATTTATTTGAGTTGCAACAAGGCCTTTTTTATTTATTTTATCAGTTTCTTGTCCTGAGAAAACACAAGAAAAGCATTTGTGGCGATTGAGAACTTTGTGTTTTAGGAAAAGGAGTCGCCTCTTTGATGTGAGATTATTGGGCCTCAGCGCAGGATCAAAGGGTCGAGCAATCTCTGACTGCCTGTCAGTCAGTGCTGACTGTGTAAAGTCCGGCCTCAGACAGGCTGGTGTCAGACTGCAAGTAAGAGAGACGTCAACCTTTTAATCCTTTTTTTGTCAGCAGGCAATGATAAGAACAATACTTTTTTGTGCAGTTGTAATTTCCTGTATAGTTTGAGGCAATGTGGTTTTATTCCTCCTTCATATTATCATTCAAGTTGAATTCATTTGGATGCCAGTGTAACAGATGTAAACCTCACCCACTGACACCTTAAGTTAGGCTTCAGCTCATTGGCGAGTGCGCTCGACTCACAAACAGCCTCATTGTGCATTTGTGATGCATGGATATAATTGTTGTGTTCTTTTATTGCAATGCAATCCTGGTTATGGTCTCAACTATACTGGATTTTGAAGTTATTTTGATCTAGTCTGTGTTGGTCTCGAACCCCAAGATTGAGAGACGGAAAGTGTTGCACACGTACAAATATATTTATTGTCGAAACACAAAAGTGTAGTGCAGCAGGGGAGTGCATATGACGTATAAACACTTGAAAAACGAGACAGGAAAGCTTGATGCATTGTTAAACGCTAAACACAAGGCAAGCAGATATAGCATCCTGATTGGCAACCAGGAACAGGTGCGTCCTGATTTCCAATTAGGGACAGGTGAGGGAGCCACCGCCCAGACCGAAGAAATAGCGTCAAATGGAGGAAAACAGGAAATGGAAACCAAAATAAGGGTGCTAGGGAAACCAAAATAAGGGTGCTGGGCAGGAAATAAAACAAAATACAGGTAAATGAGAAAAACAATGTCCAGACATGTCATGACAGTTTTGACCTATTCAGCTAAAAACTGTTCATGCTCCACTGTGAACTTTTGTTTTGATATAACACCCTTTTGGGCCATAGGATGTTACTGTTGAGCTGTAAGATATACATATTGTTTTCTGCATTTTGTGTATTTTTAGAAACATTTCAATCAATCAATCAAAGTTTCCTGATACAGCCCTTAATCACAAGTGTCTCAAAGGGCTGCACAAGCCACAACGACATCCGAGGCCTGCATATAGAAAAATTGAAGAGCCATGGCAGCCCACTTGGATATCTGACATGATATTTTAAATACAACACTTTAAAAAGTGTTGTATTTAAAACTGAAAAATCAATTTTTGATGTTGAATTTTGAAAATAGGTCATTGTATTAAAATTAAAAATGAATACCAACAATTCTGAATAAATATAATTAATTATGATTAACTCCTGTAATTATTTTGAAAAAATTATACATTTAGGGTTTTCACTTACATATATATATATATTTATATATTTATATATACATATATATATATATATATATGTACACAGTATATATATATTTTCCAATTTAAAATCTTGTTTTTACAGCTAAATTTTTTTTTCTTTTCAGTTTCAGACTATATGCCCGTATTTCATGTGGAGGGCAGGCCATCAACTAACTGAAAGAGGTTTGGAATCATGACAGACAGCTTTGCAAAAATGCCACATGCCGTCACGTATCATGTTGCCTTCAGGGAAAGCAGAAACTAAAACAATTTAACTCAAAACTTTGTGTCTGTTCTATTATGATCCAAATAACATGGACAATCTAAAAAACTATTGGATGTGTTGCAGGTGATCTACTAAGACTGTGGCAATTAAGTTTTTGCGTGTACTACTGGATGTCCCCATGGTGACAGTTGTTTACCGCACATCCAAGGCATACTACTCCTACCAGTGATGTGTTTTGTTATGCTGAATAAAGCTTTATGCGTAATACAGTTTTCTAATGCTGGCTGTTGATTCAATTTGCAGACTATACCAAAAAAGGAGTTGCAGAAAACAAATGGCCCCTGGTCCTCATTTTTCACACCCCTGTTTCACAGTATTGTTAAATTCAGGGGAATTCTCAAAGTATTACCACCAATCTGAACATGATATTGTTATGAATTGTTCACATAATGAAATTTATAAGAAGTACATCAACACACAATATTTAAATCTAACTAGAGACGTCCGATAATGGCTTTCTTGCCGCTATCCGATATTCCGATATTGTCCAACTCTTTAATTACCGATACCGATACCGATATATACAGTCGTGGAATTAACACATTATTATGCCTAATTTTGTTGTGATGCCCTGCTGGATGCATTAAACAATGTAACAAAAAATTTTTCCAAGATAAATCGACTCAATTATGGAAAAAAATGCCAACACGGCACTGCCATATTTATTATTGAAGTCACAAAGTGCATTATTTTTTCAACATGCCTCAAAACAGCAGCTTGGAATTTGGAACATGCTCTACCTGAGAGAGCATGAGGAGGTTGAGCGTCCCGGAAGAGTTAGTGCTGCAGGGACCTGGTTCTGTTGTGTTTATGTTGTGTTACGGTGCGGATGTTCTCCTGAAATGTGTTTGTCATTCTTGTTTTGTGTGGGTTCACAGTGTGGAACATATTTGTAACAGTGTTAAAGGCCTACTAAAACCCACTACTACCGACCATGCAGTCTGATAGTTTATATATCAATGATGAAATCTTAACATTGCAACACATGCCAATACGGCCGGTCTAGTTTACTAAATTACAATTTTAAATTTCCCACGGAGTTTCTTGTTGAAAACGTCGCGGAATGATGACGCGTATGATGACGTGTGTTGGTGACGTTATTGGTTGGCGGGGACATACAGTACTAGCTTAACACCACTTACGGCTAAAAGTCGTCGCTTTTCATCGCATAATTACACAGTAATTTGGACATCTGTGTTGCTGAATCTTTTGCAATTTGTTCAATTAATAATGGAGACAATAAAGAACAATGCTGTTAGTGGAAAGCGGTGTATTGCAGCTGTTTTTAGCACCGAGACACAGCCGGTGTTTCTTTGTTTGTTGTGAAGCTTTAACACAGAGCGGTTAAGCGAAGATGTTTCTCTACGTCAACACCAACGGTTTTGGATGGGAAAATTGTGTTATATATCTTACTGAGTGCATTATGCGTCTTCCTGCAGTAGCTGTCAAAAAAGGCAGCTGTGAGCTTGACTCTTCGGCTTCTCTCTGAGACACTGGCGTGTTCACCGCAGCCATCCGACTTTGAGGTATGTTTTTACAATCTCACTAAAACACTACTAAAACAATAAGCAGATAAGGGATCTTCCAGAATTATCTTAGTAAATGTGTCTAATTATATGTGAAACGCTCACACTGCCGCCGCCCGAAGTCGTCGCTTTTTATTTTATTTTTCTCTAGTCCTTCACTATCAATATCCTCATCCACGAATCTTTCATCTCGCTCAAATTAATGGGGAAATTGTCGCTTTCTTGGTCCGAATTGCTCTTACTGCTGGTGGCTCACATTATAAACAATGTGAGGATGTGAGGAGCCCTCACACCCGTGACGTCACGCGCACATCGTCTGCTACTTCCGGTAAAGGCAAGGCTTTTTTATTAGCGATCAAAAGTTGCGAACTTTATCGTCGATGTTCTCTACTAAATCCTTTCAGCAAAAATATGGCAATATCGCGAAATGATCAAGTATGACACATAGAATGACCTGCTATCCCCGTTTGAATAAGAAAATCTCATTTCAGCAGGCCTTTAAAGTTGTTGTTTTTTATTTTTTATTTTTTATTAAATCAACACAAAAACACACAAGACACACTTTCAATCAGTGCATCAACCCCCAAAGAAAACCCCTCCCTCCCCCATTCACACCCAGCCACACCCACTCTCACAAAAAAGGGTTGTTTCTTTCTTTTCTGCCTTTAAAGTTGTTTATACGGCCACCCTCAGTGTGACCTGTATGGCTGTTGATCAAGTATGCTTTGCATTCACTTGTGTGTGTGAAAAGCTGTAGATATTATGTGACTGGGCCGGCACGCAAAAGCAGTGCCTTTAAGGTTTATTGGCGCTCTGTACTTCTCCCTATGTCCGTGTACACAGCAGCGTTTTAAAAAGTCATAAATTTTACTTTTTGAAACTGATACCGATAATTTCCGATATCACATATTAAAGCATTTATCGGCCGATATAAACAGACATCGCTAAATTTAACAGACAGTTATTTTCATGCAAGTGACTTCGTTACTAGTCGAACACAAGGTCACCATCGTATTGCTTCAATAGGAAACACATTCTACATCTATTTAAATTCACTTATTGACCATAAATACATACATTTAATTTTTAAAAAATTATCCACAACACACCAACATAACATAGTTGCACTTTTTGTTACAGTCATACAAAGTACTTTTTCCACTTGAGGTGAGATATACACTCTTGTATCCAAGTGCTCTGGTGATTAAGCCATTAGCACCGCTTTAATGTCTTCCTTGTCCCTTTCAGGACAATATGAGGTAATCCGAGCGCCCATTTTTCACAGGGCCAGTACTGCAGTCCAGGCAGCGAGTAAGGGATCTCGTAGCTGGCATCCAAGTAAGCCACGAGCGTTGTAGCGTACGCCACAGCTATCGCGATCAAAATGTGCCTGAGGGGTCAGAAGTCATGGTCGGTCTGGGAAATGCCAAAAGGCTAGGCACACGACGCAGGACTTACCACACGCCGTGCAGATAGCAGAAGTTCAGCCTCTGCCAAAATCCGCAGCCAAAGCGATCACTAATCCAGCAGGAGATGGCAAGTATCCACAAAGCCACCGACATCTTGGCCAGTCTTAAAACCTTCTGGTCGGTGCAGCTGCGTAGATCACAGGAATGATGGACACGCACAATTAGGGGGTAAATGGTAAGAAATGCTGTCTCTGAAACGAAATACTAGAAAAAAATAATTGAAGTTTTTTTCCCACCAGGAGTCACCACGGCAAGTAAATGGCATGAGTGATTTGTCTGCTGCATTCCCTTGCTGAGTAGGGATAATGGCACCAATGCCAATGTAAATAGTTGCAAAATAGTAGACGATCAACTGAATACACAGCGTCATTCTTTAAAAATTGTATGTTTTTTTTAATAAAATGCACAGGTAATGGTATTTAGGTCATTTGTAGTACTAAACACTGGTCACTAGGTGTCAGGCTGACCATATTGTGAAATCCCAAAAAGAGGACACATATATGAGTGCCAAGGCGGGCAGCACGCCAAGGTGAAAATATGCCAATGATACTTGAACTTGCTTTATAAATAATATATTGGTGCCTATCTAAGCTACAATCGGGCGGAAGGCAGTCTACACCCTGGACAAGTCGCCACCTCATCGCAGGGCCAACACAGATAGACAGACAACATTCACACTTACATTCACACACTAGGGCCAATTTAGTGTTGCCAATCAATCTATCCCCAGGTGCATGTCTTTGGAAGTGGGAGGAAGCCGAAGTACCAGGAGGGAACCCACACATTCACAGGGAGGACATGCAAACTCCACACAGAAAGATCCCGAGCCCAGGATTGAACCCGGGACTACTCAGGACATTGGTATTGTGTTACCCCTCTGCCACCGTGAAGCCCTCATTTCAAAATGTTTTAGTTTTTTTATGTTGTTTTTTTGTTTGTTTGTTTGTTTTCCGCCCTTTTTGTCAAACAAAACTATGTTTTTTTATGGCAAACACACAAAATATATAAAATCTTCCACCAGAATTGATTTTTTAAAGTGGAATATTTAATGTGACGCAATCGGGGTGTGGGTTGTGGGGTGTAGCGGGGTGACTATTGTAGCTGCAAGGGATTCTTTTGTGTTGTGTTCTTTTGTGTTTCTTGTGTTATGGTGCGGATGTTCTCACGAAATGTGTTTGTCATTGTTGTTTGGTGTGGGTTCACAGTGTGGCGCATATTTGTAACAGTGTTAAAGTCGTTTATACGGCCACCCTCAGTGTGACCTATATGGCTGTTGATCAAATATGCCTTGATTACCAGTCAATTCACTATCTTGCCGACTCAAAACGCCGGATATTTAAGGCATTTAAGAAACCCTTGCCTGGACAGCCCGGACAACCCCGCAAAAGAGGACATGTCCGAGGAAAAGAGGACGTACGGTCAGTCTACAGTTACATTACGTAGCCGCCACAAGAAGGAGAAAAAAGGATTATAATGTAACTCGATAGTATTGTCTCTCCCAAACATAAGAAACTTGAAAAATCTCATTTGCAACATTTTCCACCTCATGAAAAAGGCTAAAACTCAGTTGAGATTGGAAGGTCGACTGAGGTCGTCCAGCTGTGGCGCAGCATCGAGACGACGTCCCAACTTGAGCACCGAGAGGAGAGGCCTCAAACTCAATCACACGGTGGGCCAACATTCAAACGAAGGATGGGCGATATGGCTTAAAATGAATACTGCGATGTATATTGCAGCCTCCTACGATAACGATACATATCACAATACATTATTTCACATATAAATGATAATATAAACATTTTTTTATTATTTCTTTTATGGCTTCTAATTTAGCTTCTGACATGTGGTAATGTTACATAATTTCCGGTTGTCTTATTCTGTCAAAAATATTATTCTACTTGTTAATTTACTGTTAAGTTCTATTATAACATGGTTCTGTCTACACTTCTGTTAACATTTGATAAACATCTATTCTTCTGTTGTCTGGATACTTTACATTGGTTTGGAGTGATACAACGAATGTGGTATCGATCCAATACAAAGTAGTTCCAGGGGCAGTATTGGTCAAAACAATCATGATACTTAAAATTTTCAAGATCGCTCAATTCCAAAATTTTTCGCTCACAATTCTAAGCAGACAAAAAGACTATATGGGGGTGTAATAATACCAACTAAACATTCAAGTGCTTCACCCCTTAGGACTGAAAACGGAGCAGCGCCCCTAGTGGCTGGCAGCTTCAGAAACCAGGGATCCCTTGTTGCAAGTCTCGAGTTCCATCCATCCATCCATTTTCTACCACTTATTCCCTTTCGGGGTCGCGGGGGGCGCTGGCGCCTATCTCAGCTACAATCGGGCGGAAGGAGTCTCGAGTTGTGTATCGTAATGTGTGTCTTTGCTTTTCTAGAGTTTTTTTCCTGGTCTCTAACTAACACCCCACCCCAGGTGGCAACTCGATCAGTGTTCCTGTTTTGTCCACCCTGTAACTGTAGGTCTGTTCTTAGACGGGTGTATACCGAAAATTTCATTTCATTTCATTTTTAACTGCAATTACAATAAAGTTCCATCCATCCAAATTATTTTCTATTACTGGCTTTGATTTAGATAATTTGCTTTTTGCTCATAAAGTCCTCCTCCGTCCAGGGACTTATTTCCCCATTGTGTAAACAATAAAAAAAAAAAAAAAAAGTGTTGACAGTAAAACATATCGATCTAACTACTTTATACAGATACCTGACCTGATACCATACTTGGTATCGTTACTGTCACTATTTGTATCGATCCACCCTCCTTTGTTTACATTCAAGAGGTAGACCTTAGCGGTTTGTACATCCTCCTAATAATAATAATAATAATGGATTAGATTTATATCACGCTTTTCTATTGTTAGATACTCAAAGCGCTCACAGTGAAGTGGGAACCCATCATTCATTCACGCCTGGTGGTGGTAAGCTACATTAGTAGCCACAGCTGCCCTGGGGTAGACTGATGGAAGCGTGGCTGCCAGTTTGCGCCTATGGCCCCTCCGACCACCACCTATCATTCATTCATCATTCATTCACCAGTGTGAGCGGCACCGGGGGCAAAGGGTGAAGTGTCCTGCCCAAGGACACAACGGCAGCGATTTGGATGTCCATAGGTAGGAAGCGAACCTGCAACCCTCAGGTTTTTGGCACAGCTGATCTACCCACTACGCCATGCCGCCCCTATAGCAGAAGGTCGGCAACCCGCAGCTCTGGAACCGCATGCAGCTCTGGAGCCGCATGTGGCTCTTTAGCGCCGCCCTAGTGGATCTCTGGAGCTTTTTCAAAAATATATGAAAAATGGAAATGATGAGGGGAAAAAAACATTTTTTTTGTTATAATATGGTTTCTGCAGGAGGACAAACATGACACAAACCTCCGTAATTGCTTTAAAGCACACTGTTTGTATTAAACATGCTTCACTGATTCGAGTATTTGGCGAGCGCCGTTTTGTCCTACTAATTTTGGCGGTCCTTGAACTCAACGTAGTTTGTTCACATGTATAACTTTCTCCGACATGTTTTATGCCACTTCTTTTGCTGTCTCATTTTGTCCACCAAACTTATAACGTTGTGCATGAATGCACAAAGGTGAGTTTTGTCGATGTTATTGACTTGTGTGGAGTGACATATTGGTCACTGCATGACTGCAAGCTAATCGATGCTAAACTGCTATTTAGGCTGGGCTACATATTGCATTACTATGCCGCATTTGTAGCTATATTTGTGCTCATTTAGTTTCCTTTAAGTCCTCTTAATTCAATTTATGTCTCATGACACAATATCTGTATGTAATATGGCTTTTAATTTTTTGCGGCTCCAGACGGATTTGTTTTTATATTTTTGGTCCAATATGGCTCTTTCAACATTTTGGGTTGCCAACCCCTGTCCTATAGGCTAGTGTAGCATGTTTAGCTGTTCCTCACCCTGCAGTGACAATGGTACTTAGTTTGTCAACACAGCAATAAGGATCAATGATTTATAAGCATCTAAACATGGTGGAGGGACGTTAGCCGTGAGCAACCTAGCGTGGACTCAGCAGAATTATTTCGCTTGTCGTCAAATTTGCAGGACACGGCAAGAACAATGCGTTATCACCACATGACAATCTTTTTAAAAGTTCTATCGTCGGCCTAATTGATAATGAATGAATTATTAATTTTATAATTGTAAACGCCACAGAAAAGGACCAAGTAGTGATTTAGATCCAGAATGTTCTCACACCATCTCATCTCAACGGCCACGACGTAGAGCAGGTGCAGGCCGAAGCAGTTGAGAGCGTAGGCGTTGGCTGCGGGCCGGACAAAGGAGGTGACCGAAGTGACGACCGTACCCACCAGGATGAGTCTTGCAAAGGTAGACCTGTTCGTGACATACGAAGAATTTACGATGGGATTCCAGGTGCTCATGAAAAATCCATTCATCTCTTCCAGCCATTTTAGGGTTGAAGGGGAACTGCACTTTAAAAAAAATAAATGTTCCCCTTTTTCACAATCCCTATGTGAGACAAGAACACGTTTTTCACTTTTCTTTTCCAAATAGTAAAAAACTGTTAGTATGAGGCGTCTAACATTGCATCAACCTACCAAGCTTTAGTGACAGTTGTTGTAAGAGCCAACACAGAGGAATTATTTTTTTAGCGCCGTAAAACATCGCCTTGCTCACACTGCTCATCCAACCACTGACGAGTAGCCAGCTACGAGCCAGCTTGAGCTGCTAATAACGTTGGTAGAGACGTGCCCTTAAATCGGGGGTCAGCAACCCGTGGCTCTCGAGCTTCAAGCAACTTCTCAGTGCTGCCCTACTGGCTCCCTGGAGCATTTTTAAAAAAGGATTGAAAATGGAAAAACAATGGGGGAAATTTTTAGTTGTTGTTGTTGTAGTAGTGTTTTTTATTTTATTTTTTAGGACAAACATGACACAAACCTTCCCAATTGTTAGAAAGCGCACTGTTTAATATGTTAGTGTGTATGCTTCACTGATGAGAGTGAACACCATTTTGTCCTACTAATTTCGGCGGATCTTGAATTCACCATAGTGTGGACTGTTATAAAACACTTTGTTTACATGTAAAATCTTCCACTCCGTCTTTGTCTCATTTTGTCCACCAAAAGTTTTATGGTGTGCGTGAATTCACAAAAGTACGCTTTGTTAATGTTATTAACTTGCTGGAGTGTTAATCAGGCATATTTGGTCAGTGCATGACTGCAAAGTGATGAATGTTAACACGCTATTTAGGCTAGCTGTATGTACATATTGCATCATCATGCCCCATTTGTAGCTATATTTGAGCTCATTTAATATCATTTACTTTTATCCTCTTTGTACATAATTTAGTTTTGCATGTCTCATGGCACATTATGTGTATGTAATATTGGCAGTATTTCAGATAGTTGTTTGTGTGCCATGTTGTCCCAGACCACAGCAAACATTACATGGCTTGCCAAAGATTGTAATAAATCTATTAAAAGAAGACAGCCAGCCATTTCCTTTAACTTGGACACACACACATCTATACATTTGGCCATTAAAAGTCAGTAATTTGCAGGAGTTATCTCACCTTCTGAGTTGCCTCTGATTTACTAATGGTTTCTAATGTTGTAAAAATGTGTAGAATAAATATTAAATCTCAACATTGCTGTCAACAAAAATTTGCTCCAGCCTGCGACACATAATAATTTTGACACTTACATCCTGCAGCGCCACCCTAGTGGCTCTCTGGAGTTTTTTCAAAAATATATGGAAAATGGAAATTATGTGGGGGAAAAACATATTTTTTGTTCTAATTTAGTTTCTGTAGGAGGACAAACATGACACAAACCTCCCTAATTGCTATAAAGCACACTGTTTATATTAAACATGCTTCACTGATTCGAGTATTTGGCGAGCGCCGTTTTGTCCTACTAATTTTGGCGGTCCTTGAACTCACCCTAGTTTGTTTACATGTATAACTTTCTCCGGCGTTCTAACACTTGTCGTATGCCACTTCTTTTGCTGTCTCATTTTGGCCACCAAACTTATAACGTTGTGCATGAATGCACAAAGGTGAGTTTTTTTGATATTATTGACTTCTGTGGAGTGTGCTAATCAGACATATTTGGTCACTGCATGACTAAGCTAATCGATGCTAACATGCTATTTAGGCTAGCTTTTTGTACACATTGCATCATTATGCCTCATTTGTAGCTATATTTGAGCTCATTTAGTTTCCTTTAAGTCCTCATAATTCAATGTATATCTCATGACACACAATCTGTATGTAATATGGCTTTTAATTTTTTGCAGCTCCAGAAAGATTTGTTTTTGTATTTTTGGTCCAATATGGCTCTTTCAACATTTTGGGTGGCCAACCCCTGATAAATTGCCTTCATTGTGAGACTTATATACGGCTTTTCATTTTTTGCGTCTCCAGACAGAATAGTTTTTTGAATTTTTGGTCAAATATGGCTTTTTCAACGTTTTGGGTTGCTGACCCCTGACTTAAATAGAGAATAAGAAGGCTCTTAGAATGCTTATATTGCTACCGTGTTGTCTTTGAGTTAGTAAAAGTTATTACTAGGTTAGAACTCATGCATTTCATCTGAACAATAGAAGGTTGCGGCACCAAGCCTCAACTTTGAAAATCCACGTTACCGCCTTAATACTATACGGTTCTCAACTTGGCTCTCAATAAACGGAACGCAGCATAAGACCTGACAACATCACTAGGAAGTACTTTGTTTTATCTCAGGAGTGAGCATTATTCTGTTCAGCAGCTCAAGGAGCAGTCAAGTGCTGAAAGATACAACCATCCCATCAGTCAGCATCCCAGAGTGAGCGGATTTTGTAAGTCACTGTTTTGTGTTCTTATTTCAAACCTTGAGCAACAGTGCTACATGATAACGCTCCAAGGACATTAGTGCCAGCACAGGAAGTGCTGTGTATGTTGTTGACATTCCTCGCAAATAAATAAATGCGCCCAGGAAAGACGTTCCTGTAAGTCTTAAAAAGTCCAAAACACAGCAGGTTACTACATTACATACAGTACAGACCAAAAGTTTGGACACACCTTCTCATTCAATGCATTTTCTTTATTTTCATGACTATTTACATTGTAGATTGTCACTAAAGGCATCTAAACTATGAATGAACACATGTGGAGTTATGTACTGAACAAAAAAATTAAATAACTGAAAACATGTTTTGTATTCTGGTTTCTTCAAAATAGCCAGCCTTTTCTCTGATTACTTTTTCGCACACTCTTGGCATTCTCTCGATGAGCTTTAAGAAGTAGTCTCCTGAAATGGTTTTCACTTCATAGGTGTGCTTCAAACTCATGGAGAGAATGCCAAGAGTGGGCAAAACAGTAATCAGAAAAAAGGGTGGCGTTTTTTAAGAAACTAGAATATAAAACATGTATTTAGTTATTTCACTTTTTTTTTGTTAAGTACACTGCAACAAGTCAGTGTTCAAAAACAAGAAAAGAAATAGAAAAATGAGGGGTATTTTACTTGAACTAAGCAAAATGATCTGCCAATAGAACAAAACATTTGGCTTGTCAAGACTTTCCAAAACAAGTAAAATTAACTAACCTCAATGAACCCAACAATACCTTAAAATAAGTATATTCTCACTAATAAGTGCATTTTTATTCATAGGAAAAAAAGGAGACCTTTTTGGTCAATATGTTGAAAAATATTCTTAAATTAAGTAAATGCTAGTGCCATTATCTTTACCTGATGATATGCTCTCAGCATTACATTTCTTGAAAACAGCAAACTTATACCTAAAACTAATTTATTTTTCTTAATGGAAAGGGAACAAGGTAACCTCTTGTTACTCTCTGGGTTTCCTAAGCAAATCATATGGTCTAAAAATGCAATTTTCCATCAATAACGTGACATCATCGCGTGCTCTTTCAGTCAATTAGTGCCCCTAGCCAAAAATGTTTTAATTGTAATTTTTAGGAATTTATCTGAATGTGCATGAATTATTTCTGTTCAAAATTGTTTGAAATGTTAATTGTTTAAATATTAACTGTCAGTTTACTGTACTGTGCTAACTGTACTACTATAGGAGTGCGTATTTTCTATTGTTTCATTGAAAATAAAACGGCCAAGTCCATTTGGCTGTCATCTGTATTAATTATGAGATACAATCGTGTCAAAATCATGATTTTTTTTTAATGCTTGAAATAAGAAATTATTACTTTAAAAAAGTAGTTTTATACTTGTGAGTGTTGATAACACAGCTTTGCAACAGTTGATATTCTAGTTTCAAGCATGTTTTACTCAATAAAGGTCATAACGTCTCAGCAACAAGTTGTAATATCTTACTGAGATCATTTAGGACCAAAACACTTAAAACAAGTAAAACACTTACATAAAATCTGCTTGGTGAGGAGAATTATCTTATCAGACAGAAAATAAGCAAATATCACCCTTATTTGAGATATTTAATCTTACTTAGATTTCAGTTTTTGCAGTGTACATAACTCCACATGTGTTCATTCATAGTTTTGATGCCTTCAGTGACAATCTACAATGTAAATAGTCATGAAAAAAAAGAAAATGCATTGAATGAGGAGAAGGTGTGTCCAAACTTTTGACCTGTACTCTATATACTTACAGCATATACAGAAAACAGTGTTCGAGGTTTTTGTGTTGTGATCCGATATCCGGATCATTCCATATTTTATGTTTTGTTCCATTATTATATCAAATTCTGTTGTTTGGACTTCCTTATTTCCTGTTTATTCTGTCACCAGGGTAGCTTATTAGTTCACCTGCCCCTTGTTTTGTAAGCACACCTGTTTCTCGTCATCACCTCCCTTATTTAAGCTCGCCCCTTTTCGTCATTCATTGCCGGACTCTAGTTTGCTTTCACGCAACTGCTGACGACTTGTTTTTTCATGCTCTCTCTCGCTAGCTTCCACGCTAAGCTTTATTTTATTCCTTGCTTTCATGCTAGTTGTTTTGTTTCCCCCTTTTTGTGCCTTCGTGCCTAGTATAGTGTTTCTGTTCATATTCCTAGCCCACATGCTAGCGCCATTTGTTTACCGTTCTGTTAGCACCAGTGTTTTTGTTCCTTAGCCCTTTATTCTTTAAATAAATACTTTATATCTTACTTCAAGCTGTGTTTTTGCCCGACGCATCCTCGGAGGAACAAATCCGGCATCGTTATGCCACACAATCTTCACAGTTTAGAGGGTTTTTAGAGGGATTTATAGGTGGTATAGATCATTTCTACCCGCAATGTAAGCTGACTCTTAGTATCGCTTTTTCACTATTGAGAATTCACAAAAAAAAGAAAGATATGTGTTTTGTGTCACACAATGATTGTGGATGATTGGCAGAATCCCCCAAAAAAGTGCAGTTGACCTTTAAATATTTATGACAAATGGCTGAGTCCTATTCAAACAAGTCCCTTTTTGTAAGTTTCATGTCAGGATTGTGTTACCATGTAGTGTTTTGTTGACAGTGACTCCAGTTAGAGCTGTCAGACAGGCTCCTCAGCCATCACAGCTGTTTCTGAGTGGCGGGCTTCCACGATAAATGAAAAGCTTTTATTTGAAAGTGATAAGCGCGAGGGAGCGTAACCGTCCCCATGACAGAATGTGTTCGAGTAACTGGGGTTGATGTTGCTTTACCTGTTCTTGATGAAAGAAGGGAAGAGCCTACGTGGGAACCATGTGGCGTAACCCGCTGCCAACACCCACAGGATTGACAGCTCATCCAACATCTGGCCGACAAAGCTGAGAGTCATATGGAAGTAGGCAGAGAAGAGTCCTACAAGAGGAGAGAACTATTAACATAATCATTTGTTATAGGCATGTAGAACACATCATTTAATTCAGCTCTATTCAACTGGTGGGCCGTGGGCCAAAACTAGCCCGGGAATCGCTCCTATTGGCACCGGAGTTAAGTTCAAAACTTGTTAAACAAACATTTTGCAGCAGATTCCTAAAAACACGATGGTGCTCCCGTTGTAAAGAGGAACTTGGACCACTGTAAACATATTGGCAGATCTATCCATTATCTCTCATGATCCGTGGCTTGGATCATGTTTTTGTTATCTATCCATCCCTTTTCTACCGCTTGTCCCTTTTGGGGTCGCTGGTGCCTATCTCAGCTACAATCGGGCGGGAGGTGGGGTACACCCTGGACAAGTCGCCACATCATCGCAGGGCCAACACAGATAGACAGACAACCTTCACACTCACATTCACACACTAGGGCCCATTTAGTGTTGCCATCAACCTATCCCCAGGTGCATGTCTTTGGAAGTGGGAGGAAGCCGGAGTACCCGGAGGAACCCCACGCAGTCACGGGGAGAACATGCAAACTCCACACAGAAACCGAGGACTACTCAGGACCTTAGTATTGTGAGGCAGGTTCCCTTCAACCCTGTCCCACCGTGCTGCCATGTTTTTATTATGTTCTGTTATTTTTAGACTCCCTTAGTTCCTGTTTTGTGCACCTCTGGGTTTGTTTTGGTTTCTATGGGGATTAATTGGGTTCACCTGCCTCTGGTTAGTGGTCGGCACGCTCACCTGCAGTCGACCACTAATCAGAGAGCTATTTATTCACCTCTCTCGCCACACTCGTCCTGGCTTCTTTGTTTGCTTATGCAACAAGTTACGTGAGTATTACGTGTCTCTATTCTGTGCTAAGTGGTAGCCTTAGCTTCCAGTGCAAATTGCAAATTTTTCCGTCGACTTTTTTCCTGTTTTTTTGTACCTCCTGGATTTCTCAAGAATAAATCATATTCCTACCTGCAAGTCCTTTCCGGAGTGGTCCGTTTGCATCCCGGGGGAACGAACCTCACAGCAAGCTGCGACCCCCCCGGCCGTAACATTAACATGTTAACCTTGCTAGCAAACAGAACACTTGGAACCAAACTTGTGTTTTACATAACTGAGGAGTTCCTCAAGGCACCGCTTTAAGTCCTCTCCTTTTTTGCAGTTCTAAGTTTTTTCCCATAATGTGATTTATGTAACTGTGTTGCTGTAGCTTGTTTACTTCAAATGCAGTCAGTAGTCATTTGTTGAACTTCTTTAATTATACTAGTGGTGTTCCTCAAAGCCCTATTTCCTTTCATCATTTGGGCTATTCAGCAAGTTCAGTTAAAAAAAACTTATAACTTATTGCTAGCAAACAGAACACTTGGAACCAAACTTGTCATTTACATAACTGAGGAGTTCCTCAAGGCACCGCTTTAAGTCCTCTCTTTTTTGCAGTTCTAAGTTTTTCCCCATAATGTGATTTATGTAACTGTGTTGCTGTAGCTTGTTTACTTCAAATGCAGTCAGTAGTCATTTGTTGAACTTCTTAAATTATACTAGTGGTGTTCCTCAAAGCCCTATTTTCTTTCATCATCTGGGCTATTCAGCAAGTTCAGTTAAAAAAAACTTACGAGACTCACATTCTTCTGCCCTCAGTTGAGTGTTTCTAACGCAACCTTTTCAGGGAGTTAAACATTTTCAACGGCCACAGAAATGTGGAAACAGGTTTGTCTGAAGACCATTTACTTTTCTTTGTAGAAAGATTATGTTTTGCTAAAGGGTTTACCCAGAAAAAGGTAGAGATGTGTGGATCTCAACATAGCATTTTTGTGCTAAATTGTCTGCTATTCACAATTAGAGGCTTCTAGACCCCAGAAGACAAAGTTGGAAGGGATAATGACAAAACATCAGTAAATAAACCCAGCATCGCAAATAAAACATCTTGAGAGACAGAATAAACATGTTTGCAGAAAGTCCTTAAAACACTCGAGTGTACAGAGACTAGCTTTTTTGCAAGAGGTCCTTAAAAACACCAGAGCGCTCCTGGAACTCTAACAAAATAAATAGACCAAAATCAAATGTCTACTGCAGAGGACGCTCGTTGTTCGGACTATAGAACATGAGAATAATGGTGAAAGCAGACGTCCAGCTCTCAGGTCCTTAGCTTTCTGGAAATGTGACCCCAAAACAATTTAATTGAATATCCCTTATTTAATCAATGAATTATCCATAATCCCAATGAGAACTGTTTTAAGTCAGAGTAAAGAATTGCATTATTCTGGCCTTTGGTCCACAAGAACCAGTGAGAGCCCTGTATGTGAGAACAAATATAGAGAACATTTGCTGTCTTTCTATGCGACCAAACACAAAATGGACTTTTTTTTTTTTGCTTACAAATCTTGTTTTTTGGGTGGCAAAACTATTTTGGTTACGACTCAACTTCTATCTTGTGGGCGGGGCCAATAATATGTTAAAAGCCCATTGACGTCTTATCTTCTAAATATATGTTCTGTCTTCTGTCTTGAGACGGATCAGTTTTGCTCTGATTTGTTGCATTTTTCTGTAAGCAACAACCAAAAAAAATTGATGTTTACACTTTGGTGTGCCTCAGGGATCCTGCATAGGGCCATTTGAGTGTGTGCAGAATATGATGACACGAAATGATGTGATGTTGACGTCCTGAAATGGCTTGGAGATGATGGTACCTACCAACAAATAACATCATGATCCAGACCAGGTGAATTGCTAAGTTCCTCTCTTTGGCGTACGGATGCAGGAGGTAGAGCATGATGGGAGATATGATAAAGAAAATGAAGCTGCTCGTCTGGAAGTCAAAACAAAACACTGTTAGATTGTCAAATAGCGTGACAAGAATTTAAAGAACCTCACAGTGTTGAAGAACTCCACCACGTGTTCCGAGTGTTCGTAGTTGTCTTCACACCAGTCGATCTCTGAACTCTCGTAGGAGAAAACTCCAGGCATCCTTTTGCTTGAGTAGACTCCTGACAGACAAACAGTTGAGGTAAACAATGATTCGGACAATAGCTCATCAGCTGCACGCTAGTAAAGAAAAAACATAGGAAGGAGGCGGGGTGAGTTATTTTTTGGTGGTTTATGGAAATCAGTAATTTCCTGTACTTTGATTGTACTCAAAAGGGTGTTTGCGCACCTTCACAAGGCGTTGTGCAAACTAACGCTAATTTAAATGCATCGTCGTGTCCAATTTGCATTATTGGCCTTGATGCATGTGAGCACAAAAACGTGAAAAGCAAAACAAATGTTTATTTATTTATTTGACAAGCACGTGAGTACTTTTAGATTAGGACCTGCTGCTCCTTGAGAAGAGCAATATGTGCTTTCATGTGAGAGCAGTGGTTCTTAACCTTGTTGGCGGTACCGAACCCCACCAGTTTCATATACGCATTCACCGAACTCTTCTTTAGTGAAAAATAAAAAGTGTTTTTTTTCAAATTCAAGACAAAGTTGTATATGTTTTTGGTAACACTTTAGTATGGAGAACATATTCTTAGTAACAAAGACTTAATTTAGAGTTATTTGGACACTAGGGGAACATATTCTAAGTAACAAAGACTTAATTTAAAACTGTTAGGGTTAGGGCCAGGGTTAGAGGGTTAGGGTTATAATAAGGCCATGCCGAATAAGGCATTAATAAGGTCTTATTAATGACTAGTTAAGAGCCAATATGTTACTAATTTGCATGTTAATAAGCAACTAATTAATGGTGAATATGTTCCCCATACTAAAGTGTTACTATGTTTTTATTTTAATGGCGCACAAAATGAACCGTGCATGAACATCACCTTGTTCAAACAACAAACAAACACAGTGCACAAACTCACAATAAATTACACACCTACAAATCAGTCAGCTGATAGGGAGAAGTTTGTATTTACACGATGAGTCGGGTGTGTTTCGACCTCCGCCGAACCTCTGAGGCCGACTCACCGAACCCAGGTTAAAAACCACTGTGTTAGAGTCACCAAAAGTGTCCAATAAGAAAATCAAAAGGGGTCTCACTCATACTTGCCAACCTTGAGACCTCCGATTTCGGGAGGTGGGGGGCGGGGGGCGTGGTCAGGGGTGGGGCGGAGGCGTGGTTAAGAGGGGAGGAGTATATTTACATCTACAATTCAGCAACTGGAGTATTTTATATATATTTCATATATGTATATACATATGTTTATATATATATATATATATATATATATATATATATATATATATATATATATATATATATATATATATGTGTATGAAATACTTGACTTTCAGTGAATTCTAGCGATATATATTTATTTTATTATATATATATAGCTTCACGGTGGCAGAGGGGTTAGTGCGTCTGCCTCACAATACGAAGGTCCTGCAGTCCTGGGTTCAAATCCAGGCTCGGGATCTTTCTGTGTGGAGTTTGCATGTTCTCCCCGTGAATGCGTGGGTTCCCTCCGGGTACTCCGGCTTCCTCCCACTTCCAAAGACATGCACCTGGGGATAGGTTGATTGGCAACACTAAATTGGCCCTAGTGTGTGAATGTGAGTGTGAATGTTGTCTGTCTATCTGTGTTGGCCCTGCGATGAGGTGGCGACTTGTCCAGGGTGTACCCCGCCTTCCGCCCGATTGTAGCTGAGATAGGCGCCAGCGCCCCCCGCGACCCCAAAAGGGAATAAGCGGTAGAAAATGGATGGATATATATATATATATAAATAAAATAAATAGTTGAATTTCAGACGGCACCTATCAAATACACAGTTGTTCTACTAACTGTACTCAATAACCAGACGAGGTGATGAAGTTACGTCTCTTTACTGTGGGCTTCAGGTGCGCAACAACACGTGAATCGTTGGCCAATCAAAAAGCAACCCCATAACGCCATAGCCAACATTCACCAGTAGATGGCAACAGACAACATTGATCACTCTATCACAGACGGCGTCACCATGGCTGTAACTTCCTCGTTCTTCTGCTTCGTCTCCTTGTGTGTGCAGTTTTTATTAAAATCTGAAGATGTTGTAACATGATTGGGCAGACAAGCTGTTTGTATAGTGGGAAAGCGGACGTGAAAACAGGCTGTCCCCACTCAGGTCCGCTGTCCACATGGAGCTGCAGGGGGCGTGGCTTCCAGCTCTGGCTGAATTTCGGGAGAAAATTTCTTCCGGGAGGTTATCGGGAGAGGCGCTGAATTTCGGGAGTCTCGGGAAGGTTGGCAAGTATGGTCTGACTACTTGCTAAATATGACAACAAAGTCGCCATATTAACAACAATGATCCCTCCTGCTCAATCTTCTTATTCTCTGGCAGACCTGGTGTATTGAGAAGTGGAGTTAGGAGGCCATCTACTATTCGACAATCTACACAGACAGTCCCATTATAAGGTTTTATTCAGCGATGTCGTAACAAAGTCCAAAGCCTGCCGCAAACCTACTCAGTGGTCTAGTGGGTAGAGTGTCCGCCTTGAGATTGGTAGGTCGTGAGTTCATACCAAAGACTATAAAAATGGGATCCATTACATCCCTGCTTGACACTCAGCATGAAGGGTTGGAATTAGGGGTTAAATCACCAAAATGATTCCCGGGCGCGACACCGCTGCTGCCCACTGCTCCCCTCATCTCCCAGGGGGGGATCAAGGGTGATGGGTCAAATGCAGAGAACAATTTCGCCACACCTAGTGTGTGTGTGACAATCATTGGTACTTTAACTTTAAATAAATGAACGTAAGGGAGATTTGTGTCCTATGAGTGGCTGGAGGTTTCATCTCATCCAAAGTCAGCTGGGATAGTGTCCAGCTAATCAATGAATGAATAAAGTGTTCCCTATTTTGTATTCTCATGCAGAAGAATATTAACAATATATTTACAACTACTAATTAAATGCAGTACCTTTAACTTGTCGGAATTATGATGAGAAATGACTAAAACGCAATCAGCTTCTTTTGATGTTCAGTTTTGGACATCATTTTTATGCTATTTAATGAGAAATTGTGTCCAATCTTACAGCAATATTCATGATATTTGCATGACTTTCGTATACTTTTTCAGAAGCCATGCGGTAAAGAAAGGCATTTACAGTCTACACTATGGTCATATAGCACACTGTGAATGGATTTAATCAACAGATAGATAACATCCTTACCTTCCATACTGCTGCTGTTGCCTCTTCCAGTGCCTCCAGTCTGCCAGCGCTGCTTGTCTCCAGGTGACTGAACAGGTGCGTTTTGGCAGGGCGGAGCATCAAGACCTGCTGCCCTACGCCGTGATGTCACTCAAGTCATCAATGGCAAAAAGGTATCGACACACCAGCCCCCTTCTGAACCCCCGTCATTTAAAATGTGCTTACATTACAAAGACGAAACCTTATGAAGTTAAAAATTGATGGGAGTAGTAAAAACAGGTGTGACAGGTATCACCTTGCTGCAAATGTTTTTTTGTTTTTTTTTTTGGAGGAAAAGAGGATCAACCGGTGCAGCTACCTCTGCTGTGTGAGTGTGTGTGTGTGTGTGTGTGTGTATACTATGTATTTTTCTAGCATTGTGTGGACATACTGTATCTGTTCGCAATCTGTTACAGTCCCTTATCTTCTGATTTGAAAAAAATAACAATATAAACTTTAAGCACATAGCTGTCATATATCTGTAAATTGTCTGTTTGGTTGTACAATATCTATTTGGTAATAAGATAATATTAGACTTAGACTTCCTTTTATTGTCATTCAAATTTGAACTTTACAGTTGCAGATAAGAACAACATTTTGTTGCATTAGCTCATGGTAGTGCAGGACAAAATAGCAATAATGTGCAGATATAAGTAAATAGATTACTGTACACATATAAATATATTGCACTTATTGCATATGCATCCACGTTTACGGATGTATGTTACAGTGGGGCAAAAAAGTATTTAGTCAGCCATAGATTGTGCAGGTTCTCCCACTTAAAATGATGACAGAGGTCTGTAATTTTCATCATAGGTACACTTCAACTGTGAGAGACAGAATGTGAAAAAAAATCCAGGAATTCACATTGTACAAATTTTAAAGAATTTATTTGTAAATTATGGTGGAAAATAAGTATTTGGTCAACCATTCAAAGCTCTCACTGATGGAAGGAGGTTTTGGCTCAAAATCTCACGATACATGGCCCCATTCATTCTTTCCTTAACACGGATAAATCGTCCTGTCCCCCTAGCAGAAAAAAAGCCCCAAAGCATGATGTTTCCACCCCCATGCTTCACAGTAGGTGTGGTGTTCTTGGGATGTAACTCCGTATTCTTCTTCCTCCAAACACGCCGAGTTGAGTTTATACCAAAATGGATACATGGATGATACAGCAGAGGATTGGGAGAATGTCATGTAGTCAGATGAAACCAAAATATAACTTTTTGAGAACTTTGAGAACTTTTTGAGAGTCAGATGGCTTGAGGGAAGAAGCCGTTACAGAACCTGGAGGTGACACAACATAGTAGATAGTATTGTACTTGAAGAGCTAAAATGTGAGTGCAAACATGTGATTTACATAAGTGAGGCGTTCCTCAAGGCTCTCCTTTAAAAGCCTACTGAAATGAGATTTTCTTATTTAAACGGGGATAGCAGGTCCATTCTATGTGTCATACTTGATCATTTCGCGATATTGCCATATTTTTGCTGAAAGGATTTAGTAGAGAACATCGACGATAAAGTTCGCAACTTTTGATGCTGATAAAAAAGCTTTGCCTTTACCGGAAGTAGCAGACGATGTGCGCGTGACGTCACCAGTATGAGGGCTCCTCACATCCTCACATTGTTTACAATCATAGCCACCAGCAGCTAGATCGTTTTGGACCGAGAAAGCGACAATTTCCCCATTAATTTGAGCGAGGATGAAAGATTTGTGGATGAGGATATTGAGAGTGAAGGACTAGGAAAAAAAATAAAATAAAAAGGTGAGGACAGTTGGAGCGATTCAGATGTTATTAGACACATTTACTAGGATAATTTTGGAAAATCCCTTATCTGCTTATTGTGTTACTAGTGTTTTAGTGAGATTATATGGTACCTGAAAGTCGGAGGGGTGTGGTGACCGCCAGTGTCTCCGGTGGGAGGAGGTAATAGTCCGCAGCAGGTGCAGGAGGACGCAAGCTCCGCTCATAACTACGGTAAGAGCCAGCTTATTACCACAATTTTCTCACCGAAACCTGCCGGTTGACGTGTAGTCGGGAACCATGTTCGCTTGACCGCTCTGTTCCATAGTAAAGCTTCACTTTCGGGAGTTTTAAACAAGGAAACACCGGCTGTGTTTTTGTGGCTAAAGGCAGCTGCAATACACCGCTTTCCACCTCCATCTTTCTACTTTGACTTCTCCAATATTAATGGAACGGGTGGGGGGGGGGGGTGTATCTTTGGTGGTAGCGGGGGTCTATAATGTTGCATCCTGGAAGAGTTAGTGCTGTAAGGGGTTCTGGGTATTTGTTGTTATGTTTTTGTTGTGTTACGGTGCGTATGTTCTCCCAAAATGTGTTTGTCATTCTTGTTCGGTGTGGGTTCACAGTGTGGCGCATATTTGTAACAGTGTTAAAGTTGTTTATATGGCCACCCTCAGCGTGACCTGTATGGCTGTTGACCAAGTATGATTTGCATTCACTAGTGTGTGTGGTTGTTCACGAGGGACGACTCTAAATATATTTTTTGGTTTTAGAGCACAAAAAGACACATTTTGATCGTGCTATCAAACCACTTTGTAATCAAACTGCCATTTATAAGGATACAATTTAAAGCAGAGAAAAGGAGTTAATGTGCAAAGTTGGAGCAGCACAGTGGAAAAAGGGGTTGGTGCGTGTGCCTCACAATACAAAGGTCCTGGGTTCAATCCTGAGCTCGGGATCTTTCTGTGTGGAGTTTGCATGTCTCCCCGTGACTGCGTGGGTTCCCTCCGGGTACCCCGGCTTCCTCCCACTTCCAAAGACATGCACCTGGGGATAGGTTGATTGGCAACACTAAAGTGGCCTTACTGTGTGAATGTGAGTGTGGATGTTGTCTGTCTATCTGTGTTGGCCCTGTGATGAGGTGGCGACTTGTCCAGGGTGTACCCCGCCTACCACCCGAATGCAGCTGTTGGTGAATATGCGAATGCTGAATTGCAAAAAGTTGGGATAGTAGTGGTTTTAGCTTTATTATCGCCCTCGGCATGATTCCCCCCCCCCCCCACACCTCTCTTGTGGCAATGATGGTCAGTTAGCAAAAACACATAAATTGATACAGACCATATTAACTATGTATTTTAATTACACATACATTAAAAAATAAAAAACTTGGCTGAAAATCTAGAATACATTACAAATGGGGCAAAAGAAAATGTGTGAAATTTGAACCGGCTTGCATGAATCCAGAGAGATGTTTCTTACAGTGCAAATATAATTACATACAGTACATGTTTGTTCTGTGAAATGTCCACAGCCAATGAGGGGAGAATACAAGACAAATGCAAACAACTTAGCGTGTGTAAACACTGGCAACAGCAGAATGCAATGCAGTAATTAGACTCATTATTCTCTATGGGCTGTAACTTAAGCTTTATTGCATAGAAGGCTGAAAGAAGTGTCAATGGGTTGGAGGAGATTAGCCGAAGATCCAGTTGCTAGGTTCTTTTGAACAGAACAGTGCCAGACAACCGCACGGGTGAAACATGACACATGGTCAAATCGGCGTTTTACCGTCAAAGACAAGAATAGTGATGCCTCGAGTCTCCAACAGTCGTCTTTCCTCTTAAATCTTTTCCACGTAGTTACCAGGGAAGAGACCTTCCTTCCCCCTGATCCTGCCTGTCCACCACCCTGACGGATCTGCAGACATAAAGGGTTACAACGATAAAGGGTTACAACGTACCATGTTATGGTGTGCCACATAATGTTCTTCCAACATGCTGTAAGGCAGTGTTTTTCAACCACTGTGCTGCGGCACACGAGTGTACCGTGAGATACAGTCTGGTGTGCCGTGGGAGATTATCTCATTTCACCTATTTGGGTTGAAAATATTTATTTTCAAAGCGGTAATTATAGTCTGCAAATGATGTGTTGTTGTTGAGTGTCGGTGCTGTCTAGAGCTCGGCAGAGTAACCGTGTAATACTCTTCCATATCAGTAGTCGCCAGCCGGTAGCTTATTGCTTTGTAGAGGTTGGAAACAGCGGGAGGTATTGTGCAAGTAAAGAGTTGTCTAATGCTTAAAGGGGAACATTATCACGATTTCAGAAGGATTAAAACCAATAAAAATCAGTTCGGCTTCACGGTGGCAGAGGGGTTAGTGCGTCTGCCTCACAATACGAAGGTCCTGTAGTCCTGGGTTCAAATCCAGGCTCGGGATCTTTCTGTGTGGAGTTTGCATGTCCTCCCCGTGAATGCGTGGGTTCCCTCCGGGTACTCCGGCTTCCTCACACTTCCAAAGACATGCACCTGGGGATAGGTTGATTGGCAACACTAAATTGGCCCTAGTGTGTGAATGTGAGTGTGAATGTTGTCTGTCTATCTGTGTTGGCCCTGCGATGAGGTGGCGACTTGTCCAGGGTGTACGCCGCCTTCTGCCCGATTGTAGCTGAGATAGGCGCCAGCGCCCCCCGCGACCCCAAAAGGGAATAAGCGGTAGGAAATGGAATGGAATGGAAAAAAATCAGTTCCCAGTGGCTTTTTTTATTTTTCGAAGTTTCTTTCAAAATTTTACCCATCATTGAATATCCCGAAAAAAGGCTTTAAAGTGCCTGATTTTCGCTATCTGTGTATCCACCCCCCATTTTCCTGTGACCTCACTTTGTGACGCCAATACAAACAAACATGGCAGATAGAACAGCAAGATATAACGACATTAGCTCGGATTTAGACTCGGATTTCAGCAGCTTAAGTGATTCAACAGATTACGCATGTATTGAAACAGAAGGTTGGAGTGTGGAGGCAGATAGCGAAATCAAAATTAAAGAAAAAAACTGAAGCTATTGAGCCAACGAGGACGAATTCGGCGATTGCCTCCTAACCAACGATTGCATCTTTTGACCACTGGAGCAACTTAAATCTGTCGATTGGTAAGTGTTTGTTTGGCATTAAATGTGGGTGGAGGGAAAGGGTGGATGCAAATATAGCTACAAATGTACATACAGCTAGCCTAAATAGCATGTTAGCATCGATTAGCTGGCAGTCACGCCGTGACCAAATATGTATGATTAGCACATAAGTCAATAACATCAACAAAACTCACCTTTGTAATTTCGTTGACTTTGTCGTTGGAAATGCATCTGCTTTGAGTGTCGCAGGATATCCACACATCTCTGTCGTAGCATCGCTATCGTCAGTAAAATGTGCAGAACAAATTGGGGACTTTTGAATCTTTTGACACTAGTGTACTTGAATCCGTCGATTGGTATGTGTTTGGCATTAAATGTGGTTGGAAGGAAAGGCTGGATGCAAATGTAGCTAGAAATGAGGCATAATGACGCAATATGTACATACAGCTAGCCTAAATAGCATGTTAGCATCGATTAGCATGCCGTGCTAATCGATGCACACTCCACGTAAGTCAACTTGAATCCGTCCCTGATCGTGTTGTTACACCCTCCGACATCACACGGACGAGGCATGATGTCTCCAAGGTACGGAAAACAGTCGAAAAAACTGGAAATAACAGAGCTGATTTGACTTGGTGTGTGTAATGTGTTTGAGAAAATGGCGGATTGCTTCCCGTGGTAACGTCACGGGTGAAAGATCATTGCTCCGACAGCGAACAATTGAAAGGCGTTTCATTCGCCAAATTCACCCTTATAGAGTTCGGAAATCGGTTAAAAAAACATATGGTCTTTTTTCTGCAACATCAAGGTATATATCAGGGGTGTCAAACTCATTTTAGCTCGGGGGCCACATGGAGAAAAATATACTCCCAAGTGGGCCAAACCGATAAAATCCTGGCACGATAATTATAAAATAAAGACACCTTTCAGATTGTTTTCTGTGTGTAAAAAAACAAGCACTTTCCAAAAAAGTACAAATCATAATGTTGTTGGGTTTTTTTACACTTACATGTTGCGGTTAATAGTATTCTATCTTTATTGGTCGTTATTTATACTTTCTGAAACAGGTATGTGATAATGTTCAGTCAACTCATTGGTGTTAATTTTCAATCAATCAAAAATACAAAACTAGATGTTATTTGTGTAGTTTGCTCATTTTCCTCGACTAATGCAATAACATGTGCTTTATTTGTATTACATATTTCGCATCATCTACAAAGAATTGCTATTGCGGCATCTAGTGGACATATTTAGAACAGCAAGTTTCTTTCATGCAAAAATTTTGGCTCATTTTCCATACTTAAACTCATCCAGCGGGCCGTATGAAACCTGTTCACGGGCCTAATGCGTCCCTTGGGCCATACGTTTGACACCTCTGGTATATATTGATGCTTACATAGGTCTGGTGATAATGTTCCCCTTTAAACCAAAAATAAACAAAAGGTGAGTGCCCCTAAGAAAAGGCATTGAAGATTAGGGAAAGCTATGCAGAACAAAACTAAGACTGAACTGGCTACAAAGTAAACAAAAAACAGAATGCTGGACGACAGCAAAGACTTACTGTGGAGCAAAGACGGCATCCACAAAGTACATCCGAACATGACATGACAATCAACAATGTCCCCACAAAGAAGAATAAAAACAACTGAAATATTCTTGATTGCTAAAACAAAGTAGATGCGAGAAATATAGCTCAAAGGAAGACATGAAACTGCTACAGGAAAATACCCCAAAAAAAGAAAAAGGCACTAAAATATGAGGATTTCTGTTGCTGGTGTGCCTCGAGATGTTTTCAACGCAAAAAATGTGCCTTGCCTCAAAAAAGGTTGAAAAACACTGCTGTAAGGGTCCACGCACCTTCTTTGACCAGGTCAAACACGTCATTGAACTCGAAGCTGATCTCGTCGGTGTCCTGGCCGACATACTGATACAGCGCCCGGCAGCGGGGTCCCTGAGGCCGAGGCTGAGGTTTGGGAGCAGGAGGAGGACGCTGACCAATACTCTGTTTCCTCTGTTTCCTGTCACAATAAAAGTCGTGTATATCAGTGGTGGGGGTTAAACTATGCAGTTCTCTTTACAATGAGATACAAGATTGTAGAAATATATTCCAATTGAAAAATATATATAAAGAAAGATCAATAAGATCCTTTGGACAGCCATAAGTGTTTACATTTTGCTTTGTATTTATTATTTTACTTATTTTTTTATCTGGTTTTGTATGCGCCTGCCTTGAATTACTGCCGGGTCAAACTCGCTTCCCAAAATAATTAGCGCATGCTTAGTATTACCGCCGGATCGAACCCTCGACGTCACGAGTGACACTTCCCCTGTCATCATTTTCAAAATGGAGGAGGCTGATTTCAATACCGGTAATTTGAAATCGCATAAAGGGAAGAAGATCAAGAGCTATTCAGTAGGATTTAAGGTCCAAGCTATTGATTATGCTAAAAAGAACTGTAAGAAGCTATGTTTTATTAATATACCGTAGCTGCATTTGTCAAATATGAGTCATTAAATGACTCCCGCCTCCTGGTGGTAGAGGGCGCTAGTGATCCTTCTTGCGACTACTCGGCTGCAGAAGAAGTGACCATGAGTGATGTGATATGTGCTGGGACGGATATGACGCGAGGGGTGCACGACGGACCTTTTAGGATGTAACACCACTACTCCTATGCTGGCTATGTAAACAACCGGGCTGAAATAAAGCATGTTCCAGTCCTAAATACCCAGTGTATTATTAACACAATAACACTTCATGGTGGCAGAGGTGGGATAAAGAGATCACCCACAGAGCAGAACGGGAGGGGGAGTTGTGCGAAGGTAATTCTGTCGTCGCCCACACTTAAAGAGCCGAGCTAACTGATAGCAGCAGTGTGATAGCAGTTTTCTAAACTGGACTTTCAATCAAAGCAGGAGGTAATAAAGGAAGATCTCCATCGAGACAGAGAGACTTTTAAAACTGAAGAAAGATAAGGAAGACTTCTATAAACAAGTTATCGATGCTTTTGATCAGAAGGAGCTGGCATGAACTTCATTCATAAGTAAAGGTAAGACCATAATAAAACATTTTTTTTAAATTAAATGTGCTTTTCATGATGGTATCCTTAGATCACACTCAATTTCATACTGCATGCATTTGGGAAGTACCGGAGTGAGAAGAGGTTTTAAAATAATTAGCGCATGCTTACCTTTACCGCATGCCTTTGGTAAGAGCAGGAGTGAGAAGAGGTTTTAAATTAATTAGCGCCCCGGCGGCAATTCAAGGAAATACGGTATTACTTTTTTTTGTTCGGTTTGTACTTCATGAAGTTTTGCACATGTTGTGTTTTTTTGTATGTTTTTTGTTTGTTTTCATTATATTTCGATGTATTTGTTTGGTTTGTATCCTTGTGAATCTGGGCCATCCATTAAGTAAGACTATGTATTATCTTGAAGGGGGCAGGAAAATATAAGGTTTTCTTCATCCTGTTACTTCTCAGGCATTGGAGTGTAAATGTGTGTTTAGTTTCCATCCATCCATTTCCTACCGCTTATTCCCTTTTGGGGTTGCGGGGGGCGCTGGCGCCGATCTCTGCTACAATCGGGCAGAAGGCGGGGTACACCCTGGACAAGTCGCCACCTCATCGCAGGGCCAACACAGATAGACAACATTCAGTTGTTGACGTTTAATTGTCTATTGATCAAAGATGCACGTCAATGAAGGAGATAAATAAAAACTGAACTGAACTGACTTTGAGTCTAATTATGGAACTTCCCATACATGCATTTAATTGTGGCAGCCCGCCAGGACACATTTAGAGCGCCACCAAACAATTTGGCAACAATTGGTCACCCTTGCTTATAAAAATATTGTAACGGCTTGTCGTTACAACGCCGTAGGCATCGTAACTCTGCTTCTTAACACACTAATACACACCTGGTCTGCCAGATAATTAAGAAGACATAACAGGAGTGATCATGATGCCAACTTAGGCACTTTGCTCTTATACTTAGTAGAGGTAGAAACCTTTGGGCTCCTCATGATTTGTTTATATTGCGATTCTTGTGGTGATGATTACATTCAGATTACATTTTCTTATAGAACAAAATACAATGTATTGAAGGGTAAAATACTAGTTTAAGGCTTGAAAAAAAACATAATTGGTTTGAACAATTCAATCATTTTATTGTAAGGTTAAATGTCACAATAGTTTGGTAAATCGATGTATTGTCACTAGGATTTCAACCGATACGGAACCAATTCCTTGTACCTGGGAATTGACGTCGGTACTCAACAAGAGCAACTGTTATCAATTTTTTTAAATCCCTCCATCCATCCATCCATTTTCTACCGCTTATTCCCTTTTGGGGTCGCGGGGGGCGCTGGCGCCTATCTCAGCTACAGTCGGGCGGAAGGCGGGGTACACCCTGGACAAGTCGCCACCTCATCGCAGGGCCAACACAGATAGACAGACAACATTCACACACTAGGGCCAATTTAGTGTTGCCAATCAACCTATCCCCAGGTGCATGTCTTTGGAAGTGGGAGGAAGCCGGAGTACCCGGAGGGAACCCACGCATTCACGGGGAGAACATGCAAACTCCACACAGAAAGATCCCGAGCCTGGATTTGAACCCAGGACTGCAGGACCTTCGTATTGTGAGGCAGACGCACTAACCCCTCTTCCACCGTGAAGCCCATCATTATCAGAATAAGATTAGTTTTTATTGCCATTGTTTGAGAACGGGTTCACAAACTAGGAATTTTTCTTGGTGCAATCGTGCAACATAAAACACGTAACACAGAATAGGTATTAAAAAGAGCTGTAACTGAGCCATCAGATCTTGTTATTGTGCATTTATGTGTTAATAAATGTTAAATTGTTTAATAATGCAATATCATTTTTTATTTAACATTCAAGAGTGAGCTGATAACTGAGCTGTCCAAGTGTTTGTGCTGTAAGTCTTGTACTTAGTACACAGCTGCGGTTTGATTGTAACGTGCATCCTTTGTAGTTTTCCAGACCAAATTTGGAGTTGTTGAAATAGCCATGTAATTCGCGAATGCTAATCAGTAGCATATTTATGACACAGCCAATGTAAGTTAGCATCCAGCTAGCACATGTCACACCGTGGTGAGGGATGTCTTGTTTTTTTTTTTTTTTGTCTTGTGAATTGCATGTTTTATTTTGAAAAGCAACTCCTCTTGTTTCAGATAACTTGCCCTTCCTCTTGTGTCATCAGTCTGACGTCATCCCTGACCCCTGATTGTTTCCACCTGTTTCCCATTACCCTCATGTGTCATATAAGCCCACGCCTCCCCTTGTTCTGTGCCAGATTGTCTCAAGTTTTCGTGTCTGTCTCGCTTCCATGTCTATGTCCATGCCTTGCCTCGTCCCACGCTTATTTTCCTGGATCCTGAATTCTCACGCTGCTATTTTGAGTTTGACTTTTTCTCCTCCTTATTGGAGTGAATTTTGTTATTTAGTTTTTTTCAACCAAAGTGGTGAGTTATTATTTTTTTCCTACTAATCTTTCTTTCCTCAAATTTTTTGAGTGCTTTTTTATTTAACATTACTAGATTAAGATTAAGTAGAAATTTTCATAGTCATTGTTTTCTCCCTCCTGCTGGAGCGGTTTATGTTAATAAGTAGGGCTGCGAATCTTTGGGTGTCCCACGATTCGATTCAATATCGATTCTTGGGGGCGCGATTCGATTATAAATCGATATTTTCGATTCACCGTGATTCTCGATTCAAAAACGATATTTTTCTGATTCAAAACGATATTTTTCTGATTCAAAACATATTCATTCAATACATAGGATTTCAGGAGAATTTACACCAGTCTGCTGACATGCTAGCAGAGTAGTAGATTTTTTTTTAAAAAGCTTTTATAATTGTAAAGGACAATGTTTTATCAACTGATTGCAATAATGTCATTTTGTTTTAACTATTAAACGAACCAAAAATATGACTTATTTTATCTTTGTGAAAACATTGGACACAGTGTGTTGTCAAGCTTATGAGATGCGATGCAAATGTAAGCCACTGTGACACTATTGTTCTTTTTTTTTTTTTTTTTTATAAATGTCTAATGATAATGTCAATGAGGGATTTTTAATCACTGCTATGCTGAAATTATAAATTCATACTGTTGTTGATAATTGTAAATTTTTGTTTCACTACTTTTGGTTTGTTCTGTGTCATGTTTGTGTCTCAATTGCTCTGTTTATTGCAGTTCTGAGTGTTGCTGGGTCAGGTTTGGTTTTGGAATTGGATTGCATTGTTATGGTATTGCTGTGTATTGTTTTGTTGGATTGATAAAAAAAAAAAAAAGAAGAAAAAAAAAGTTTTTAAAATGAGAATTGATTCTGAATCGCACAACGTGAGAATCGCGATTCAAATTCGAATACATTTTTTCCCACACCCTTATTAATAAGTTTCATAGCAGATACGACGCAAATTATAGTTTGTCTTTGTTTTTGTATTTTCCTCCTTTTAGGAGTGATTCTCGGTTATTCCCTTTTTTGGAACCTTTTTTGCCGACAGTTTTTGTTATTTGTAGGTATGTATTACTCTGACTCTGGAGGTGAAAGAGCCGTCAAAATAAAAGCCCTACTAAGTATCCCTACTTTGCATCTGAGTTCATTCCTTTGTCCAAGCCTGACAGCGCATCACTGAAAGTTTGAGTGTTTATGAGGCATACTTGCTTTGTTGGCGTGGAAATTTGTAACATTACCGAGAGGCAGTTTGGCTGATGCCACGTCACTGAGGCTGCTTGACTGCTTCTTTCCCCACCAAGTGTTTGACTCGGCTTAGCCTGCAACTGCACCTGACGTCTTGTGCAACAAAGGCGTGGAAAAAAAATCTCACCGTTTGATGTCAGGTGAATCAGCAGTACTGATGGAATTTAGTCGGTGCCTATAAAGTTAAGTTAAAGTTAAAGTACCAATGATTGTCTCACACACATACACACTAGGTGTGGTGAAATTTGTCTTCTGCATTTGACCCATCCCCTTGTTCACCCCCCTGGGAGGTGAGGGAAGCAGTAGGCAGCAGCGGTGGCCGCGCCCGGGAATCTTTTATGGTGATTTAAACCCCAATTCCAACCCTTGATGCTGAGTACCAAGCAGGGAGGCAATGTGTCCCTTTTTTTAGTGTTTGGTATGACTCGGCGGGGGTTTGAACTCACAATCTACCGATCTCAGGGGGGACACTCTAACCACTAGGCCACTGAGTAGGTACATATTACTATATTATATATATATTATATACATATATATACTACTATAAAAGTACCGAATCCATCAGCTGACCTGCTGTGATGATTACCCTCCACCTTCCTATATCCTACTTTTCTCACCCTGACATGCCCCCATCCGGAACGTTAAGGAAGTCCATGTTCCCCTGGTTGTTGCGGTTCTGGGTTGAGACTCTGGTAGCTTTCTGAAAACCCAGTTTGGGCGGAGCCGCTTGCGGAGGCCGGCTCTGTTTGTGCGGGGAGGAGTATGTGATGTCGGATTGTTTGGGTCTTCTGGACATCTTGTTCGCCCCATTCTGGTGTGCTGTGGAAAAGCAGAGTAGATGTAAGACTAATCGCAGCTAACGAGACACAGCAACGTCATTTCGTTTTATGTACTTGAAGGAACCACAATTTTGAGCTGGAGCCTATACCAGCTAGCTACATTGCTATTATGGTTGACATTTGAACCATCCATTTTCTACCGCTTATTCCCTTCGGGGTCGCGGGGGGCGCTGGAGCCTTTTCCAGCAACAATCGGGCGGAAGGCGGTGTACACCCTGGACAAGTCGCCAGCTCATCACCGGGCCAACACAGACAGACAACATTCACACTCACATTCACACACTAGGGCCAATTTAACTTTGCCAATCAACCTATCCCCAGGTGCATGTCTTTGGAGGTGGGAGGAAGCCGGAGTAACCGGATTACCCACGCAGTTACGGGGAGAAGATGCAAACTCCACACAGAAAGATCCCGAGGCGCAGGATCGAACCCAGGACCTTCGTATTGTGAGGCAGACGTACTAACCCCTGTTTCTCCGTGCTGCCACATTTGAACCAATACGGTGCTAATTCCTGGTACACTGTAAAAAAATATTCTGTAAAAACTCGGTCATCTACTGGCAGCCAAATGAAAACCACAAAATTAAAGTAAAACTTTGTAAACCAAATAATGATCAAAAACGTTATATTCACAGAAATTTTCATAAAATGTTTTGCGGAGAAATATTGTAATTTTACAGATTTTTACTAAATTATTAAGATTAACCACTTTTAGTTAAGTGAAGATGCAAACAGTTCTTCAGAAAAATACCTTTATTCTACAGAGTTTTTCCTAATTATTACGATCAACCACCTTAAATAAACTGACAATGCTGGCATTTCCACAGAAAAATACCATTATTTTACAGATTTTTTTTTAATTTTTAGGATCAGGAGTCTCACATTCACTTTACCGAGGGGCCACTGGATGCAAGAACTTGGTGCAATGTGGGTTCACCTTCTATGAATGGCTAGCCCGCCCTAACAACATACTTACCGATCCTACCGTGAGACTTTAGGTGGCCCGCTCGTAGGATTGACCAATGTTTGCCCGGGCAAATTTATCACGGGCGTACTGTGACAGTGCTTTGTCGCCCTCAGCGTTCGCTCATTCACCGAACCATCAGCGTTCTGACTTGAACGCGTGATGTGTATGGCTTTAACAGACATATGATAGTGACTGCAAGACATACTTGGTCAACAGCCATACAGGTCACACTGACCGTGGCTGTACAAACAACTGTAACACTGTTACAAATATGCGCCACACTGTGGAGCCACATTAAACAAGAATGATAAACACATTTTAGGAGAACATCCTCACTGTAACATAAACACAACATAACAAATACCCAGAATCCCATGTAGCGCTGACTCCGGTACCACCCAACCCCGCCCCTTCCGTGCGACGGTTGAGGTGGGCGGGGTTTGGTGGTGGGGGTGTATATTGTAACACATTGGATTCTGGGTATTTTTTCTGTTGTGTTTATTTTGTGTTACGGTGAAGATGTTCTCCTGAAATGTGTTTGTCATTCTTGTTTGATGTGGCGCATATTTGTAACAGTGTTAAAGTTGTTTGTACGGCCACCATCAGTGTGACCTGTGTGGCTGTTGACCAAGTATGTCTTGCAGTCACCGATGTATGTCATGTTACAGAGAAAAATGTTAAATTGTTAGTATGAGCATAAACCTTTGTGTAAGAGGCTACATATATTTTTCAACTTGAATGTAAAAATACACAAACATTAAAAAAACAAAATTTACCTTAAAATTACATATAAAACTGTTAGATTGTTAGTATGGACATAGACTTTTATATAACAAGTTACATATTTAATGAAAGTTAATTACTGTAATTTTACATGAATTTGAAAGTAATTTGAGAAAACAGAAAATGATATGTATAATTAATTTGGTATTTTTCTGTAAAAAAATAGAAATATACATAGTTTGTCATTACTGGCATATTACTTAAAATAACAGGTGGTTTGTTTATTTACAGATAATGTCTTAAATTCTACAGTTTTATAACCTATTTAAAAAAAAATTTAAATTACAGTACAAATTTAGAGTGAATTAACCATAAAAATTGTTTTTTGTTTTTTTACAGTGTACCTAGGAAACGATACCGGTACTCAACGTTACCAATTTTTTGTAATTTTGTGTGCTTGATAAATATAAATGAGCTGATTATGATAACTGCTGTCCAGTTGTTATTCATTATCACATGTCTGAATCTCATTTGGCGATATGACACTCAGTTGCAAGTCTAAGACGCTAGATGGCAGTAGTGTATAGTTTATGGCAGGAGTGCCCATTACGCACTTGCAGAGGGTGTGTCAGTCGATCGCCAGCCAGGCATAAAAAAAAAGTCCTAAAAATTTGCAATCATCAATCTTCACTAAGACGTATCTTTCGTCCCTTGATTGACATTCACGACACCCGAGGATCTTGTTCTCTGATCTGGCAGCTGGCTACTGCCAGATCAGTATTAAGAAAAAATTACTGAAAGGAGGGCAAGAAACACTTTGTCTGTCAACAGACTCTTGCGCTTTACCTGCTGTCAAAACTCTGCACAGTTCCTGTCTTCTGTTAGAATAATTGTGTATATATTATCATACAACTCTTATGTTTAAGGGCCGTTGTTATAGTTATTATCAATTCTGCTGAAATTGTATTTTCCTTTGTCTGGGCAAAGCTGGCAATCCAAAAGATTGCAAGCCAGTCTTGTATCAGTGTCTGTGTCCAGGAATGGCCTGCTGACTGCCAAAGCCGAACACCACCGTGATGCAGACAAAGCAGAGACAGGGCGATATCACGACTGTCAGAGGAAGCACGTTGGCTGGACTTTTAGAACATAGTTTGGATCTGTAACTAGAGTACAGCCTAAAAATGTGTCTCCTCAAATGAGCCAAATTGAAGTCTGTCTCTGCATGATTCCTTGCTTCTCGTCTGTTTAATAGTTGTCATCAGTGTTTGAACCTGACATCTTCACAATAAAAGCGCTGCTTCATCCTGCCTGCGTTAAAAAAATAAGAGTCTGAGAAAGCTGGCGTTCACAAGCTGGCAAGCTACGGAGTTTGCCGCCAATGTATATCTCTTAAATTGCATAAAAAGGAGTATGGAAGCTGGACAAATAAGATGCCAAAAACCAACCACTTTCATGTGGTATTGAACAGAAAGGAGGACTCTGTTTCTCCTCAATTCGAAAATGTGGACGTTATCAACACTACTGCCTGATTCCAATCAATGCAAGTCATCAGAATACATTGACTTATTTTCTTGTCTTCATGCAAGAAAGGAATCTATATGTGTTAAACATGCTTGTATTACCATTAAAAACCTTTAACTTGTTAACATAAATAAATATATATAAATTATATATATGAATAAGGTAGATCCCCTCGACTTGATCAATTGAAAAGTAGCTGGCCTGCAGAAAAAGCGTGGCCAACCCTGGTTCATCATGGTGTGTTGGTCAGTTCAGTTTTTGCAGTCTGTTGAGCCCTAAAATGTGTTAATACTAAAGGTGGGGGAAATAATCGATTTTTAGACGCATTGCAATTCGGACTTGGACGATTGTAACCAAGAGATCCAACCAGCTCCTTCATTTTAGGGCACTTATGTTGCAGTTTTGCACACATTTCCATTAATTTAATACATGTGAGAAATAATGTAACTGTCTCTTATTACAAATGCACTGGTGTTTAAAGTTGCAAGTGATAAACACTTATTTAGTGACATGTAAAGAAATGTAAAACTGCATGAATATCTATAAATTAAAGATGCATTAATTATTGCTTTAATCGAATCGTAGCTCCTGATTTGTATTTGAATTGTGAGGTGCCCAAAGATGCCCACCTCTAGTTAATACTGTCAGTATTACGCACCAGCTGATTGTAACGTGCATCTTAGTTGTAGTTTTCATTAACAGATTTGAAAGAGTTGAAATCGCCATGTAAAATCCCTAAAGCTAATCAGTAGCATGTCAGAAGGAAAGCCAAAGTAGCTGTTTTCAAATATGACTAGGATTTAAAAAAAATCCTAGTCATAGACATATGTAGTATGTCCATCAGTAGTCCCATTCATTCAATCGACAGGGCATTCATGCATCCATCCATTTTCTTGTCCCATTATAGGGTCGCGGGGGGTGCTGGAGCCTATCTCAGCTGCATTCGGGCGGAAGGCGGGGTACACCCCGGACAAGTCGCCACCTCATCGCAGGGCCAACACAGATAGACAGACAACATTTACACTCACATTCACACACTAGGGCCAATTTAGTGTTGCCAATCAACCTATCCCCAGGTGCATGTCTTTGGAAGTGGGAGGAAGCCGGAGTACCCGGAGGGAACCCACGCATTCACGGGGAGAACATGCAAACTCCACACAGAAAGAACCCGAGCCTGGGATTGAATTTAGGACTACTAAAGTACCTTGGTATTGTGAGGCAGATGCGCTAACCCCTGGACCACCGCGCTGACAGGGTATTCAAATATAGTTATTGAATTTTTTTTGTAAATAAAGTTTTTTCACAGCAAAACCACTGGCATCTTTGATGAAAAAAGAGGTAGCAACCAGCACCTGCTTGCTCACGTAAGCCACCCCAATCCATGCTGACTGTGTGTGGGGATTGAGGGAACTTCAGCTTCTCTCAGTAAGATTTGTCTATATTCATAGTCCTATTAGCGAGAATAATAATGTCACACGCGCATTAAAGGCCTACTGAAACCCACTACTACCGACCACGCAGTCTGATAGTTTATACATCAATGATGAAATATTAACATTGCAACACATGCCAATACGGCCTTTTTAGTTTACTAAATTGCAATTTTAAATTTCCCGCGAGTTTCTTGTTGAAAACGGCGCGGAATGATGACGCGTACGTGTGACGTCACAGACTGTCAGGAAATCCGCATAATTACACAGTATTTTGGACATCTGTGTTGCTGAATCTTTTGCAATTTGTTCATTTGATAATGGAGACTATAAAAAACAATGCTGTTGGTGGAAAGCGGTGTATTGCAGCTGTCTTTAGCACTGAGACACCGCCGATGTTTCTTTGTTTGTTGTGAAGCGGAGCGGTCAAGCGAACAAGTTTTCTCTACGTCAACCAGCATGTTTTTGGATGGCGAAATAGTGATGTATATCTTACCGAAAAAATCATTGGATTATTCGTCGTCCTGCAGCAGCTGTGAGCTTGGCTTCTCGGCTTCTCTCTGAGACACTTCATGTTCACCGCAGACATCCGGCCTCGAGGTATCTCTTTACAATCTTTTACAATCTTTACAATCTCACTAAAACACTATTAAAACAATAAGCAGATAAGGCATCTTCCAGAATTATCCTAGTAAATGTGTCTAATTACATCTGAAACGCTCACACTGCGGTCGCTTTTTTCTTTCTTTCTTCTATTCCTTCACTATCAATATCCTAATTCACAAATCTTTCATCCCCGCTCATATTAATGGGGAAAATGTCGCTTTCTCGGTCCGAATTGCTCTTACTGCTGGTGGCTCCCATTAAAAACAATGGGAATATGTGTGGAGGCCTGCAACCAGTGACATCACGCGCACATACTTCCGGTACAAGCAGGGCCTTTCTATTAGCGACCAAAAGTTGTGAACTTTATCGTCGATGTTCTCTACTAAATCCTTTCAGCAAAAATATGGCAATATCGCGAAATGATCAAGTATAACACATATAATTAACCTGCTATTCCCATTTAATAAGAAAATCTCATTTCAGTAGGCCTTTAATACCATTATGCAGTGCAGAAAGTCTTGGTGTTAAACATGTTTCTGCAAATGTTACATTAGCGACTTTGCTGACAAAGAGAAATAGCCACGCCTTCAACCAATGGCCCTGAGTGTGTCGACTCGCTTGCGCACAAGGAAACAGGAAATACTTGTTTCAATGAGAAAACAAATAATAGACCCTGCCTCGTCTGGTTTGCATTCATTCTGTACGCTTAGGACGTTACGCACTCCACTAAATCTATAAGTTCACCAAGGCACTAAGCAGACAGGAACTTCTACAGCTGCAGGCTCATATCAACTTCCTGTTCTGTACATGATCAGGAAATGTGCAAATTTAGAGATTTGGACAAATGTTCCCATTGTAATGGTAGAGGGCGTCCATTTACCTCTGTCGGCTCTCTCATTTCGTCCTCCACCGAGGGACTGCGGACCGCTCTTCCTGGTTGGTTCTGAACAAATGTTACAATTCCTAAATGTATGACTGTTCATTACATCATCACTGTTGTTGCCTCATTGTTTATGTTTACTTACTGGAAGACTTTGGTAGCCCGTTCCCTATTGTGATAGTGAGGGTCTTCCCTGCAGGTTTGAGCTGGGCCTGGTCCCCCGCTCCATTTTGGAACACAACCACCCTGGAGCTCCCTCCGCCCCAACCCTCCTTCTTCACTCTGAACTCCAGTCTGTGGTGAGATAGAGGGAACGTGTAGGATTTGGCCAGAACATGAAACATCTTTCTTCCTCTACCTGTCCGTGAAGGATATTGCCAGTTTCCTCTTGGTCGCGTCCTCGTAGCGTTTTGACAACAAGCTGAGGAACTCGGTCTTGAAGTTGGACTCCAGCAGACTGTCATACTGCGTCTCGTGCAGGATAAAGAAATCGTCCTGTCTCGTACTGAAAACGGTTTTTCACACAGTCAACTTTAAAATAATTTAATAATAAAATAACTTCAGAAATAGGTGTCACGATACAGCTTTTTCACTTCCGATACTACATTATATCAGCCATGAATTATACATAGTTTTAGAATTTTAATTGGACTTACTCTTTGAGTTGAAGTGGAGTGGTCATTCGTTAAAGGAGCCATATGTAATAATTTCATGTCAAGTCATCATTAAATGGCCCTGATATGTCAAAAGGTATTAGTAAATCATGTTCTTCTCGGATACCTCTATACAGTGGGGCAAAAAAGGTTTTAGTCAGCCACCGATTGTGCCATTTATCCCACTTAAAATGATGACAGAGGTCTGTAATTTTCATCATAGGTACACTTCAACTGTGAGAGACAGAATGTGGGAAAAAAATCCAGAAATTCATATTGAAGGAATTTTAAAGAATTTATTTGTAAATCATGGTGGAAAATAAGTATTTGGTCAACCATTCAAAGCTCTCACTGATGGAAGAAGGTTTTGGCTCAAAATTTCACGATACATGGCCCCATTCATTCTTTCCTTAACACGGATCAATCGTCCTGTCCCCTTAGCAGAAAAACAGCCCCAAAGCATGATGTTTCCACCCCCATGCTTCACAGTAGGTATGGTGTTCTTGGGATGCAACTCAGTATTCTTCTTCCTCCAAACACGACAAGTTGAGTTTATACCAAAAAGTTCTATTTTGGTTTCATCTGACCACATGACATTCTCCCAATCCTCTGCTGTATCATCCATGTATCCATTTTGGTATAAACGCAACTCGTCGTCTTTGGAGGAAGAAGAATACTGAGTTGCATCCCAAGAACACCACACCTACTGTGAAGCGTGGGGGTGGAAACATCATGCTTTGGGGCTGTTTTTCTGCTAAGGGGACAGGACGATTGATCCGTATTAAGGAAAGAATGAATGGGGTCATGTATCTTGAGATTTTGAGCCAAAACCTCCTTCCATCAGTGATAGCTTTGAATGGTTGACCAAATACTTATTTTCCACCATAATTTACAAATGAATTCTTTAAAATTCCTATAATGTGAATTCCTGGATTTTTTCCCCCACATTCTGTCTCTCACAGTTGAAGTGTACCTATGATGAAAATTACAGACCTCTGTCATCATTTTAAGTGGGAGAACTTGCACAATCGGTGGCTGACTAAATACTTATTTTGCCCCACCGTATGGGGGAAATATACACCTGTTAGCCTGAATGTTGACGTGTCATCCAACTGACAGGGCAACATATATTTTCGACAAATAAAACCTATGTGGATATGGACAGTTTCAGTGCCTATTTCGTTCTCAATATGCTGATACGCTGAGGAAATGGGTTCCAACATTAGCACGGCTGTCATGGCGATGTGAAACGTGCGGAGACAGCCAAATCACATGATAAAAGAAGTCCTCAATCATGTTTGCGTATTGTGGACTACATGTACCAAGTTATTTGGCAACCTGAAACATTTGAAACAGTAGCTTATAGTCATACCTTGGTAAATTGTGTTCTCTTTAATTTTGGCCGTACATTAGGCTGCTAAGCATGCTCTACTTATTTTCACCAGCATAACCATTGCTAGCATTGGTTGTAGTTCGTTTTAGTCTTTATTTTCTGATTGTACTGACAATAACCATATGGTTGCCATTCATTGTGATATTGTACGCAGGAATGATGTACTTTTTCCTGAAAATAGCCAAATTTCTGTGTAAAATGTGTTGGTTAGAGATTTTTTATTAACAAAACGCTTGTCTATTCAGCTTTTATGGTCCCAAGCACCTCAACCCCAAGTAAGAGGAAGTGTAAGTTGGAAGTTCCTTGGAGTAGCCCAGTCGATCAAGCTGGATTTGGCTGCGTGTCTGGCAACCTTAGTCAGGGAGAAGGGTAAGAGATTACAGAATTTTTATTGTGATTGCAGTACCATTTGTGGCCAGATTATTACATGTGGCTCCTTTAATTTATCGACGCCGAGAGATTGAAATAATTCATTAACTTATGCTCATGACTAGTGATGGGTAAATGATGCCTCAGCGAGTGTCTGGCACACTCACTGGATGTATGGACAATGTACTGATACAGTGTTGGTGTTTCATAATGGACATCCGTCCTCTGCTGCATTAATATAGTCACTACATTTGAATTGCGAATAAAATGAATGGTTATATCAGTGGTTCTTAACCTGGATTCGATCGAACCCTAGGGGTTTGGTGAGTCGGCCTCAGGGGTTCGGCGGAGCCTCAGCCATCGTGTGAATAAAAACTTCTCCCTATCGACGTATTATGGATACTCCCTCTAATTTTCCATATGCGTGAGCAAAGGTAAAAACTCCTTGAGCATTCAGTGGAGCACATGTGAGCAACACCAGCAGCACACCTGTCCCAAACCTGACTAAATAACAAGTGAAATGTTTTATTATTATAATCAAATGACAGCAGTCATTTCTATGAGGTGGGGTTCCTGCTTTGGAAATAATTTGTACCCCTTTCAGATATCGCATTTACCGTATTTTTCGGAGTATAAGTCACTACGGAGTATAAGTCGCACCAGCCGAGATGACATAATAAAGAAGGAAAAGTCGCACTGGAGTATAAGTAGTATTTTTGAGGGAAATTTAATCGATAAAACCCAACACCAAGAATAGACATTTGAAAGGCAATTTAAATTCAATAAAGAATAGCAAACAACAGGCTGAATAAGTGTACGTTATATGACGCATAAATAACCAACTGAGAATGTGCCTGGTATGTTGACGTAACATATTATGGTAAGAGTCATTCAAATAACTATAACATATAGAACATGGGGCTTCACGGTGGAAGAGGGGTTAGTGCGTCTGCCTCACAATACGAAGGTCCTGCAGTCCTGGGTTCAAATCCAGGCTCGGGATCTTTCTGTGTGGAGTTTGCATGTTCTCCCCGTGAATGCGTGGGTTCCCTCCGGGTACTCCGGCTTCCTCCCACTTCCAAAGACATGCACCTGGGGATAGGTTGATTGGCAACACTAAATTGGCCCTAGTGTGTGAATGTGAGTGTGAATGTTGTCTGTCTATCAGTGTTGGCCCTGCGATGAGGTGGCGACTTGTCCAGGGTGTACCCCGCCTTCCGCCCGATTGTAGCTGAGATAGGCGCCAGAGCCCCCCGCGACCCCAAAAGCGGTAGAAAATGGATGGATGGATATAGAACATGCTATACCTTTACCAAACAATCTGTCACTCCTAATCGCTAAATCTGATGAAATCTTATACATATAGTCTCTTACGTGAATGAGCTAAAAAATATTATTTGATATTTTACGGTAATGTGTTAATAATTTCACACATGAGTCGCTCCTGAGTATAAGTTGCACCCCTGGCCAAACTATGAAAAAAACTGCAACTTATAGATCGAAAAATACGGTAGTTGCCACTAAAACATTCACATGTTGCGCAATGAGATGTAAACATGGAGTACATTCCTGTAACTTTCTGTTTGTAATATATATATTTAGTAGTATTTCTTTAATATAATAACATTATTTCATGATTAATATTTATAAATTAAGACTAAATTGAGAAAAAAACATTTTATTTCTCACTAAAGAAGGGTTCGGTGAATGCGCATATAAAACTGGTGGGGTTCGGTACCTCCAACATGGTTAAGAACCACTGGGCTGGATACAATTTTAAACTTTTTTTTTTCATGAATGATGTGCAGAAAGGAATATGATGTGCGCAACTATGGTCAATGAACCACATAGTAATCAAATCATCAAAATACAAATTTTCTGTTTTCTTAGTTCCATTTTATTATTATTATTTTGATAACTTTCCTTTAGATTGATGATGGAAACGGAAAAAAAAACATGTTAAATGTGTCACACCAATCCTCCGACTTAATTTAGTACGAGCTGTCACTCGTGTGCAAAAGAAGCTCTTCTTGGTAAACACAGTTTGGTGCTTTGTGGTCAAATGACACAGCAGCTGTATCGATCACATGTTTTTTTCCCCTTAATGTGACACAAACATCCAGTATCATTCCTTGTGTTTCGTAAAGCCTCGAAGCTTCAGTATCGTTTAACCCAGGGGTCACCAACGCGGTGCCCGCGGGCACCAGGTAGCCCGTAAGGACCAGATGAGTCGCCCGCTGGCCTGTTCTAAAAATAGCTCAAATAGCAGCACTTACCAGTGAGCTGCCTCTATTTTTAAAATGGTATTTATTTACTAGCAAGTTGGTCTCGCTTTGGTCGACATTTTTAATTCTAAGAGAGACAAAACTCAAACAGAATTTGAAAATCCAAGGAAATATTTAAAAAGACTTGGTCTTCACTTGTTTAAATAAATTCATTAATTTTTTTACTTTGCTTCTTGTAACTTTCAGAAAGACAATTTTAGAGAAAAAATACAACCTCAAAAATAATTTTAGGATTTTTAAACACATAAACCTTTTTACCTTTTAAATTCCTTCCTCTTCTTTCCTGACAATTTAGATCAATGTTCAAGTCAATTAAATTTTTTTTATTGTAAAGAATAATATATACATTTTAATTTAATTCTTCATTTCAGCTTCTGTTTTTTCAACAAAGAATTTTTGTGAAATGTTTCTTCTAACTTATTATGATAAAAATGTAAAAACATTATTCTGGTAAATCTACAACATCTTTAGAATCAAATTTAAATCTTATTTCAAAGTCTTTTGAATTTCTTTTAAAATTTTTGTTCTGGAAAATCTAGAAGAAATAATGATTTGTCTTTGTTAGAAATATAGCTTGGTCCAATTTGTTATATATTCTAACAAAGTGCAGGTTGGATTTTAACCTATTTACAACATATCATCAAAATTCTAAAAATATTCTTAATCAGGAAAAATTACTAATGATGTTCCATGAATTATGTTTTTAATTTTTTCAAAAAAAATTCAAATTAGTTGGTTTTTCTCTTCTTTTTTTCCGTTGAATTTTGAATTTGAAATAGTCGAAATTGAAGATAAACTATGTTTCAAAATGTAATTTTCATTTTTTTCCAGTTTTTTCCTCTTTTGAACCATTCAATTAAGTGTTTTTTTCATCATTTATTCTCTCCAAAAAACCTTCCGTAAAAGGCAAAAAATTGTACGACGAAATGACAGACAGAAATACCCATTTATATAAGAAGTAGCTCTTGGTTTCAAAAAGGTTGGTGACCCCTGCTTTAACCCATCACTGCTCATAACGCAATAAGGTCATTGATGCAGACACTTCTGTTACTGGATATTTTCTATTATATTCTGCCTTGGAGACTTTATATCTAAGTAATATGCAACTACAATTATATGATACCATTGACAAATGTTGTGGTTTAGACTGCAATGTTGTTCAATTAAGGACACTTATTACGTATGTCTAGCATGTGTGCTTAGCTGTTGTGTAGCTGCAACCAGTAGCTTATAGCCCATGTTTACAAGATCAACCTTGTGTGCTTATAGGAAGACATTTGCACGATAAACACGCTGTAGGACTGCTTGTATCGGAGATTTTAGATGCAAGCTGAAACAATCTGATGCTTGATTTTTTTGTTAATATTGGATCGAAACCAGGAATCAATATCCGATCGAGACATACATTTTAGTTTAGTTTTCTGTTCTTCATTTTCTTGCCAATTGAACCATAAAATATTGAGCGGGTAAGACATTCTTTTTCAGGGCAGAATTCCACAGCAAATACAATAACAACATTCAGTATACCTGAGAGAGACACCATCGATGCTCCCAAACTCCAGTTTTCGCTTCAGCACCTCCTTTATTTGCCCCTTCTCCGGACCTTTTTTCACTTTCTCTCGACCAATCAGATAGATGCCCTTCGGGGTCAGGATCAAATCTCTCTTGATGGACTGGGTTGTGAGAAAACAGGAAGTGAGAAAAATGAGCAAAAAACAGAAAGGATGGGAGCAAAAGACAGGGGAGCGAGTGAAGTCGAATTGTACAGTAACTATTTCAAAATGTCTACTATATCTGATATCCTGTGAGGGTGTGTTCACACTTCTAGTCCAGTACTGTGGTCAGCAGTGATGTGCGGGGAACCAAACACCAGGTGAGGCATACATATATTTTTATTTTTTTTTACTTAAATTCATATGTGTATTGTTGATTTAGGTTGCAAATTAAAGTTACAGGGGAAAAAAAGGCAGTTATTCACGTTCATAAAAACATTATCATAATGATATTATGATATGATAAGTGGGTCCAAAAAGTATTTGATAAAGTTGTTATTAAATACTTTTTGGTCCCATTTGCTTTTAACAAAATAAATCAAGTACGGTGAGTGTAAATGTGTTGGTCATGTATGATGGTTTTTTTGTTATTTTTGTTTTATGATGTGCAATGTCTATATGTTTAAATGTACGGCAGTGAAAATGAATTTCCCCACGGAGACCAATAAATCTAAATCTAAAATCAAAATTTACCTTTCTGTATTTGTATCTGAAGCAGCAATAGCTATCCTCCATGAAAACGTACTTTGTATGACCGCATTCATTTTGTCTTAAAGTCCAGTTTAGAGAAGTATTTCATCTTGGATACAGTATATAATCCTCCATATTGGCAGAAACATTCATTTAATTCCAAGAAATTAAACAATATTTTTGCATCTGACAAAAAACACCCACAAACGCTGGCTTACTCTAATAAAAATGCCATGTTTGTTATAAATACAGTTAAAAAAAAAAGAAAAGAAAAAATGCTGGCTTCCGCTGGAGAGACCTGTGTCTGCTAGCTTGAGCGTCCCCACTTCTCCCAGTGTGGCGAGTCAGAGTACTGCTGAGGCATTGAACTGCAAGCTGACAATATATTACCCCCTACCTTGTGGCAGAGGTACTAGCTGCCTCAAGGTAAGGGGCAGCAAGGGGGCGGTAAAGTTCGGTTAGTAGAGCAGCCGTGCCACCAACTTGAGGGTTCCAGGTTCAATCCCCGCTTCAGCCAACCTAGTCACTGTCGTTGTGTCCTTGGGCAAGACACTTTACCCACCTGCTCCTAGGGCCACCCACACTGGTTTGAAAAATGTAACTTAGATATTGGGTTTCACTCTGTAAAGAGCTTTGAGTCACTAGAGAAAAGCGCTATATAAATATAATTCACTTCACTTCACTTCAAGACCTGCCTTTTCCACGTGGCAACAAGCACGCGCACCGTCGCACGCACACGCCCAATACACACTGTGTGTAGCCGTGGAGGCACCGCCTGTGTCTGCCTCACTTTTCATTTGCTGCATTATTTTGATCAGGAAACATGGAATTTCTGCGATTTTGACCATGAAAATGATCAAAATATACAGGAACCACACCAAAATCACATAGAAAGCATAAACCAGAAGAGAAATATTAAAACTTATTATATTTTATTACTTCGTTTTGGAACATCTTATGGTTAAGCCACCTGGTGCCTCACCCGCTTCTCCTGACAGCGCGCCACTGGTGGTCAGTACCAAAAATGTATTAAAAAAGATACTTGGTGGTCATTGAAATAAACACTTGTATTTTGTTCAGGGGGGTGAGCAAATCATATGAATAAAGTTGGGCCTCGATTGGACGCTGAATGATTTATATACACACATATATATATATATATATATATATATATATATATATATATATACACATATATATATATATATATATATATATATATATATATATATATACACATATATATATATATATATATATACACATATATATATATATATATATATATATATATATATATATATATATACACATATATATATATATATATATATATATATATATATATATATATATATATATATATATATATATATATATATATATATATATACATATATATATACATACATACATACACAAAATGCATATGTATGTATAGTTTATATGTGTATATATATATATATATATATATATATACACATACATAAACAATACATTTTAATTGTTTAAAAAAATATATATACATATATGTATGTATAGCTGTTTGATTGTAACATACATTTTAGTTGTAGTTTTGATTACCAAATTTGGAGATGTCAAAATCGCCACAAAAAATTACTACTTCTAATCTTTAGCATGTCTATGGCAAAGCCAATGCAAATTAGCATCGAGATAGCAAATTTTGAAAATTGATGTCTTACTGTACTTTTTAAGCGCCTTCTTTCTGAAAATTGCAACATTACCTAAAGGCAGTCTGGCTGACTACTCGTTCCCAGGCCAAGTGCTTGAGTCGGTGCCGAGTCTGCAACAGGACGTGACGTCACGTGCAACAAAGGTATCGAAATATGGCCACTGTTTGATTTGACAAGAACAGGTACTCTGTTGAACCGACAGACTTTGGTCGGTACCTAAAAAAGTACGGAATTCGGTGCCCACACCACTCTTAACTAGAGTTCACTGGCTGTTGACTGCTGAACTGCATCGCTGATTAACACTTTATCACAATTGCACAAAATCACATGCACAACAATCACTTTTCTTACCACTGTAATTATTACGGATGGATGGATGTAATTACTGGACTACAATAGTCTTCATTCAATGACTGTAAATAATGTAAAAACAAGAGTATAAAAAAGTCATACTGTTCCATTACCTTTGTTCATACTACTGTCACTACTCAACTGCCAAAGAACTGTAGACACCTTCATATTTGTTGCTTCTATACTCTATATACTGTTATACTATTTGATCTTGATACTGGTACTGTATTTGACAACTGTACTTCTATTTGTACTAATATTATTTGACTACTGTACTTCTATTTGTACTAATACTTATTGTGCAACTCATTGTTTTGTAATTAATGTACATCAGAGCTATTCAAATGTTCGTATTTTTGGTATTTAGTGTATTAGATTCTGCAACTAGTGTTTGGATCCCACTGTACGCAAAATGTGAAGAGCATGGAAAAAAGCATTTCACTGTGAAGTACTCTGCATGTGACCAATAAAACTTGAAACTTGAAACGGGTGGTTTAACACCCTTTATAAAGGTGTCAGCCCCATTCTTCAGTCCGGTCCTCCAGTTGACCAAACAAATCGTACCAGCAGAGCAAACAGATTCTTGTCCGTTTTAACCGGACCAAAAATGTGTGAACGTGCGATTGGTTTTTACCTTGAACCTTCGATCAAACTTGTTGACGGAGTCTGCAAAGTCAACACGTTCCCTCTTGGCTAGGAACTGTCTCAGCTCAGGTTTTTGTTCTAGTCCCAGGTAGTCTCCAACAAAGTTCCTGTTGATGCTGTTTTTCCTGCGTTCTTTGGAGTTGTACAGGATGTCTGAAGCTGTTGATGTCCCAATGGACATAATGATGGATTTCAACATGTGAACCGTGGAGACCAATGGGAGGCAGGTTTAAGAACCATGTGACACTTCAAACTCACCCTCTTCTCTCATCTGCTCATACTTCCTCCTGGCGATGTATCTTCTCCACGCCTTCTGAATGGTCCTGGCAAAAGTGTCAAACTTCCTTTCCCTCATCTCCTCAAGTAGAAAGAGCTAAAGGAGAACACATGGCTTAGCATTCAGGCTCTTACACACACAAAGAAGTCTCATTACCGATTCTGGGTTTTTAACAAAGATCTTGGTGTGGCCCATCTGGTATTGGTCGTTCTCCATGTTAACAGAGCGAAGGAGGTGAAGGACTCCCTGCTGCTCTGGACCCCTCCAGCTTGGCCATGTCTCAGCAGTCAATATGGCGTACCTGGATACAAAAAGTATTCAGTATGGGATGTGGGCAATTGTAGCACAAAAAAGATTGATACATAGTAGGGGTAGGTGGATAGAGCCAAGTATCGATAGTATCGATACCATGTGTAGGATTGATATTTTTCAGTTTTCGTCCATGTATTTCTTTTTTTTCCAAGTAAAAATGTACAGTTTATGAAACCCTCATTGTACAAACTTTGTGGTTTACGAACCACAGACCAATTAAAATATGCTTTGTTTTACAAACGTTTTATCCACCCATTGTGTGCCTGCAGCATACCATATTGTGCCCGGCAGCACATCCATTGTGGGCAGGCTTATTGATCTCCGGTGCTTATTCAGTCAGTATTTTTGATTGATTGAAACTTTTATTAGTAAATTGCACAGTACAGTACCTATTCCGTACAATTGACCACTAAATGGTAACACCCCAATAAGTTTTTCAACTTGTTTGAGTCGGGGTCCATGTTAATCAATTCATGGTACAAATATATACTATCAGCATAATATAGTTATCACACAAGTTAATCATCACAGTATATACATTGTATTATTTACATCATTTAAAATCCGGGGGGTGAGATGAGGAGGGGGTTTGGGCAGGGGGGCGGGGGTGTACGTTTGGTTGCTATCAGCACTTCAGTCATCAACAATTATATCATCTGAGAAATGGACATTGAAACAGTGTCGGTCTGACTTGGTAGGATATGTACAGGGAGCAGTGAACATAGTGAGCTCAGAAAGCATAAGGACAAGTATATACATTTGATTATTTATATTTGAAAGTAGAGCAGTACTGTCATTGACTTCTGTGCTAATTGCTACTTTGTATTCTTTTTCCGTGTTTTCGGCCGCCTTTCAACATTTTCCTAGGTTTGATATCTCAATGTGAGTCCAAAGACAGCAATGGACAAGAATTGGGCTGTTTGAAACATTCAGGAAGTATCCACAGCGTTGATTCTTTACCCTGCATGTAAAGAAGATTAGCCGACAAAATTAACTAGATTTTTTTTTTATTCCTAATCATTGTAGCGACCTGGTTGGTAAAGTTAGGGAGTTTTGTCATTTCAAAATGAATGCACCACAGAGCTAGTGACAGTGTGTGTGCGCGTCGGCAGGGCGGGTAGAAATGAGGACAGTTCAGCTAGTTGTTATTAAATAAAAATTCGATACATCACCCCCATTTTATGTTTGTTTTATATACAGTACTGTAGAGAAAAGTTTTGCTAAAATATGGACTTTTGTCAAGGCTGGACCCCATTATTCATATTTACATTGTTTCTTCTGGAGAAATTGGCATTAATGTACAAACTTTTCTCTTTACGACGCCTGTTAAAGAATTAAGTTTGTAAATTGAGGCACCCATGTATTGTGTAAATATCGGCTACATTGGCTCTTTGTTTGCATTGATTGACTGCAAAATGTGACACCCACTCTTACAAGCACAGGAGATGTGAATATAGTATTTTGTGTTCTATTTGAATTAACCATTAATTCTAACCATTAATTGTTTTAACCAGATTAATCACACATTTGAATTTGGATTAATCACCGTTAATCATAGCTAATTACCTGCTTGTATAATTAAAATTAACATTAGAAAAAAATATATTTTGGCTCAAACTTAAATTTATTGTCAGAATATCACGCGTGGAAATTTTTTAAAGTGTTTTACGTTATTTTATTTGCTCATAACAGTTGTGTCCAAAGTATGATCTACTACTATTTTCATGTGAAAGTTATCCCAGAATATAACAGGCGGAGTCTCCTCACTCATCTATGCACTGACATGTTTATTGATCTGATCACAGACGGTACAGAAACCAGCGGCATATTTCAGGTAACTGCCTGCCGTTAAGCCAGGGGTCTTAAAGTTGCGGCCCATGGGCCGTTTATGCCACATGATATTATTACAGTAGTGCCCCTTTCATTTGATCATATCATATGTCAACAAACGGATGGAAAAACTGCTTTGCAACGAAAAGTCACAGAGACTAGCAGATAATAATGGTAAATGGGTTATACTTGTAAAGCGCTTTTCTACCTTCAAGGTACTCAAAGCGCTTTGACACTATTTCCACATTCACCCATTCACACACACATCATTCACACACTGATGGCGGGAGCTGCCATGCAAGGCCCTAACCACGGCCCACCCTTAGCAAGGGTGAAGTAACTTGCTCAAGTACACAACGGACGCCACAATATTGGTAGAATGTGGGGATTGAACTAGGAACCCTCAGATTGCTGGCACGGCCACTCTTCCACGCCATCCCCATAATAAAGTTCATAAGTTGTAGAATTGTTTCAAAGGGGGCTTCATTGACCAAAAACATGCTTGCAATAGCTTTTTACATGATATCAAGGTAAGGAAAACTGCAATTACATGCAGTATAATTTATTTGACCTATTTACAAAGGCAAAATGGTTTATTGACATTTTGGTTCTACTTTACTTCCTGGATTTTTGTTTAGCTGCCCCTTCACTTTCTGTACTGCTTCCTGCTAGCACACCGGTCTTAAATTAGTTAATCCAGCCTATTTAGTTTTTACCTATTGGTCCTTGCCCGTGCGGGATCATTGTTCTCTGTACCTTGATAAGTGTTTGTCATCTGTGCACTTCCATGCTGCACTTGATTTTGTTTTCTTTGCCTTCTTTTTCCCCCTGTGGTTCAGAACAATAACGCCAACATATTTCAAGGCTGTTGCAACCACATAAAAGGTTCTGGCGGGCCAAATGTGGCCCCCACCTGTGACTTGGATGCTTGTCAAAGTCCTGTGGTCGAAACATGATTTTGAAGTAAATACTTTGTGATGCCCACCCTCCAGTGGCCGCCAGCTAAATTCAGTTTGAGACCCCTGCGTTAAGGTGAAGGAGCATGTGTGGGAAAAATAAATTGTGTGATTATTGTATTTTACAGACTATTATCAATCAATCAATGTTTATTTATTTAGTCCTAAATCACAAGTGTTTCAAAGGGCTGCACGAGCCACAACGACATCCGTGGTTCAGAGCCCACATAAGGGCAGGGAAAAACTCAAAACCCAGTGCGATGTCAATATGAATAACTATGAGAAACCTCGTCGTTAATAATTACTAATATAAGACTATAAGCCGCTACTTTTTTCCCCAAACTTTGAACCCTGTGACTTGTACAGATATGCGGCTAATCAATGGATTTTTCTTTGCTAACGGCTAAATTATGGAATGGATTACGCAAATAAATCAAACAACCCACTGAAATGATCCACTTTAAGAAACTGTTCAAACTCAAAGTATTTACAAAGTACAAAGAAGAATAATCCAGATAAACATCTTAAACTTGATTAAAAAAGGAGAAAATCTTATTCATTTATTGTTTGATCAGCTGTTTTACTGCCGTGTGACAGGCACCGTTTAGAATAAACATTTACAAAATCTTTTCATGTCAATATCTCATTTCACAACTTACCGGTATATATCTGTGCTTATAGTCTGGCGCGGATAATATATGAACAATTTGTTTGACTTCTGAAATTCAGTGGGTGCGGTTTATAGTCGGGAAAATACAGTCATCTCCGCTTATTCATGATTAACTTTGATAACCTTCATTCTAATCAATCAAGCAATCCGTCAGAGCGGCACCAATGATGGTACGGATGGTTCAGATATTTCAGTACTAAAGATGTCCGATAATGGCTTTTTTGCCGTTATCCGATATCCTAATATTGTCCAACTCTTAATTACCGATATCAACCGATACCGATGTAAACAGTCGTGGAATTAACACATTATTATGCCTAATTTTGTTGTGATGCCCCGCTGGATACATTAAACAATGTAACAAGCTTTTTCAAAATAAATTAAATCAATTTATGGCAAAAAATGCCTACATGGCACTGACATATTTATCATTGAAGTCATAAAGTGCCTTTTTTTTTTTAACATGCCTCAAAACAGCAGCTTGGAATTTGGGACATGCTCTCCCTGAGAGAGCATGAGGAGGTTGAGGTGGGCGAGGTTGGGGGGGGGGGGGGGGCTTGGGTGGGGGGGGGGTTAGAGGTTAGCGGGGGTGTATATTGTAGCATCCGGGAAGAATTAGTGCTGCAAGGGGTTCTGGGTATTTGTTCTGTTGTGTTTATGATGTGTTACGGTGCGGATGTTCTCCCGAAATGTGTTTGTCATTCTTGTTTGGTGTGGGTTCACAGTGTGGCGCATATTTGTAACAGTGTTAAAGTTGTTTATATGGCCACCCTCAGTGTGACCTGTATGGCTGTTGACCAAGTATGATTTGCATTCACTTGTGTGTGTGAAAAGCCATTGATGTTATGTGATTGGGCCGGCACGCAAAGGCAGTACCTTTAAGGTTCATTGGCGCTCTGTACTTCTCCCTACGTCCATGTACACAGCGGCGTTTTAAAAAGTCATAAATTTTACTTTTTGAAACCGATACCGATCATTTCCGATATTACATTTTAAAGCATTTATCGGCCGATAATATTGGCAGCCCGATATTATCGGACATTTCTATTCCGTACCCTTCCAAAGCTCAAACTGAATGGAATTAAACTGTACTATTTAGTGAAAAGGGTGTTTTTTTTCCCCCGACCTTTGCAGGAATTTAGTGAAGACCCTGCGGTATGCAAATCCAGCCCTTCGAACGCGGATATTTTCTCGAAGTCCAAGGTATTCCACTTGATGCTTAATCCTAGAAATAGAAATATGAACAGAGAAGGAGTTACTTGTATGTGTGTGTGTGTGTGTGTGTGTGTGTGTGTGTGTGTGTGTGTTTGTGTGTCCAGGTGATAGCACTAACCTGCTCTCCTCCCAGTCTTTGGGCCTTTTGGTCTCATTGGGCTTGATACAGCGGATGTAGTGCGGCGTGCACTTCATCAGCGTGTTCACCAGGTCATTTGCTTGTCTCTGTGTGCGAAGTCAAAGTTTGGACCTTATTTACTTTTGTCATTGTTGTTACAAATAACTCTAAAGGAGATCCATTCCTTGATTTTGGAGCTGGCAGTAGTCGGCCTGCTTTTCTTGTCCGTGTTGAGGTTTTCCGGGAACAAGCTGCGCATGAAGTCACTGCGGTGGCGAGACACAACATCCACAACTAAACTGGAGCGAGCGTGTCGTACAGTAAAATAACTGGCGGATGCTTACAATTCACTGCTTTGCATGAGCTCGATAAGGTCAGGGAAAAGCACGTCCCGGTTTCTCTCGCAGAAGCCGTTGATATCATACGACACCTGAGACGAAAACATGGACTCCTGTTTACAAACCTCACTGAAATACAGTCGGACCAAGTCACAGTAAGCACCTTTCCAGCGTAGTGGTGTATAACGAAGCCCGAGTTCCAGCTGTTGAAATGCTCGTGTGTTCCCACGGCGGCCTGCAGTTTCTGCAGCAGCGTGCCATCTGCGCCCTCGCCTTTGGCATGCATGGTGGCGCACACATCATCCAACACACTCATCACACCTGGAGGATTCTGAAGGGAGCAGGAGAGGAAAAAAAAAAACGAGTTTGTGAGGACCACATGATTTTCCATCCTTCAATTTTTTGTAACACTTGTCCTCATGGCTGGCTTCGGGTGACAGGCCAGTACTTTTGATTGGTCACCGGCCAATAACAGAACACGTAAAGACAAACAACCATTGAAAATAACAAATAGACTTAGACAAACTTGACTGATCCTCACGGGAAATTGACTGACACATGCACAATGTTCCTGTATGACATTCTGACATAAATTTGCATTTGTGTACAAGTATTGGGGCCTTTTTTTAAGGTAATTTAATTTATGCAGTCAAGTAATAACTTGTGATTAATCATGATTAATCCAAAAGCACTAATTTAAAGACATATTTTCTGTTTGTTTTTAACTTATTATAAACATGAATAATTGACAATTGAATTATAATTGATTTTAATAATTTAAGTTAAGGATAGGTGTTAGCTATGGATACGTTTTTATTGAATTAAATAATACCATAATTAACATATTTCCCTCCTTAGTTTGTGCGTTTTTGCTCAAATGTTCCCACCTTTTCAGTGATACCACAATAAATAACTGGCCAATTCAAGATGGGTTTGAACTTTGAAGACTCCTGATGTATTAAACAGGGGTTCCACAAACCTTTTGACTCGGGAGGCCGCATTGGGTTAAAGAAATTTGGCCGCGGGCCGGGCTGTATATATATATCATATATATATATATATATATATATATATACACACACATATGCATGTATATACACATATATACATATATATGTGTATATATATACATACATATGTATGTATATATATATATATATATATATATATATATACATATATACATATATACATATACATATATATCAGGGGTCGGCAACCTTTACCACTTAAAGAGCCGTTTCGACCTGTTTCACAAAATGAGGAAGACAATGGGAGCCGCAACTATTCTCGCCAATATCTGCTGGTGGTCACCCAGATGACAAGAATAAGGGCATGCTATGAAGCCATTGCCTTAAACACCTTCTACAACATGTACAAACTGCTTGCCAGTCCAGCAACATGTTGTGAGAGGCTTCCGCAGATCCACGCACATGACTGGAAGGCATACTGGGTGACACAGAGTACACTGACGGTTGTGATATAAACAACTTTAACACTCCTGCTAATATGCGCCACATTGTGAACCCATACAAAAGATGAATGACAAACACATTTCGGGAGAAAATCCTCACAGTAAGACAACATAAACGCAACACAACAAATACCCGCTTCCGCCATCCTAGTCACTGCCGTTGTGTCCTTGGGCAAGACACTTTACCCACCTGCTCCCAGTGCCACCCACACTGGTTTATATGTAACTTAGATATTGGGTTTCACTATGTAAAGCGCTTTGAGTCACTCGAGAAAAGCGCTATATAAATATAATTCACTTCACTTCACTAATTCACACCCAGAATCCTTTGCATCCATGGCACTTGCTGACTATGTTATACACCCCGCGAGCACCAAACCCTGCCCACCTCAACCACATATAAATATGTACATAAATACATATATGTATATATACATATACGCATATAGATATACATATATATATATATACACACATATACATATAAATATGTATATATACACACACAAATATGTATATATATATATATACATACATATATATGTATATATATATATACACACACACATATATGTATATATATATATATACACACACACACACACACATACATATATATATATATATATATATATATATATATATATATACACACACACACACACATATATATATATATATATATATATATATATATATATATATATATATATATATATATATATATATATATATATATATATATATATATATATATATATATATATATATATATATATATATATATATATATGGCTTCACGGTGGCAGAGGGGTTAGTGCGTCTGCCACACAATACGAAGTTCCTGCAGTCCTGTGTTCAAATCCAGGCTCGGGATCTTTCTGTGTGGAGTTTGCATGTTCTCCCCGTGAATGCGTGGGTTCCCTCCGGGTACTCCGGCTTCCTCCCACTTCCAAAGACATGCACCTGGGGATAGGTTGATTGGCAACACTAAATTGGCCCTAGTGTGTGAATGTAAGTGTTGTCTGTCTATTTGTGTTGGCCCTGCGATGAGGTGGCGACTTGTCCAGGGTGTACCCCGCCTTCCGCCCGATTGTAGCTGAGATAGGCGCCAGCGCCCCCCGCGACCCCGAAAGGGAATAAGCGGTAGAAAATGGATGAAAAATGGATGGATGGATATATATATATATATATATATATATATATATATATATATATATATATATATATATATATATATATATATATATATATATATATATATATATATACCGAGTGCGATGATATCACGATAGGAAAATACATTTTTAGACAATAAGTAACAAGCGGTAGAATACAGATTAGAAAGGACAGATTTTAAATTTCAAACAATAATAATGAAAAATAAAACGCAGTTTGGGGACACCTGTATTAAACGATAGTTTACAATCTTACCAGTTTATTTTCAATCAGGTCGCACACGATCTTGTTGTTGAAGTATTGAATGGGCGTCCACTTGATGCCCTCTTGAACGTACTCCTCCTGTAGGCCAATAAGAAGATTGGGAGATTCTTACAATGAAAAAATAGTGCAGTGCTGTAATTGCTTGTAGTCCGACAAGTGATTTCTTCCGGACATAAACAGTGACCAGTGGTGGTTAACCAAGCCAAGATGGCTGTTGTACAGGAAGCAGTACACAAGTACACAAGCCGCCTATATCCTCCTGCAAAAAGCAGACACAAGCAAAAAAATCCAACTATGCAATGGAATGTATCCCTCTACTCAAAAGAACATTTGTTGAGCATGGAGGTCTACAACTTCTTTGCGTACGCTTCGGTCAAGGAAATTGATATCAAGACGCTCCCGGACAAATATGCACTGTTTTTGCTCGGGTAAGTTTGCATTTCATGATTTAACTTTGTGTCTACAGACATGTTTGTTGCCTAACCTTGCCGTTGCACATGTCGTTTACAAGTACGTGTGTTTTTCCCGTATTTATCAAAATATAACTTTCGATGTCTACATTGTGTACCTTCATTCATGATTCCTGCCTTTGGTAAAAGCTTAACTCTTTTACGTTCTGCCAACATTTCATTTATTTTTGTTTAGACTCTCGGAGTTGGTGCTTTTCAAAACACTCGTAGCAAAAGTGTTTAAGAAATACAAATAATATCAAGATAATACTTTAAAACACTAAACTTTAAAAGTAATCAAACAAACATTTAACGGAGAGATCACTGCAAACTCTTGAATTCTTCAGCTCTGCTCCCTCGGACTGGAGTGTCAGTTACTTTTGTCATCTTTTTCATTACCTCTCAAGGAGCTTTGAAAAAACCTTTATCTTTTTTATGATTTAAATGGTTTGTACAGCTCAAAACAAGACAAGCATAGGGCATTTTTTCCTGGAGAAAGGCTGAACAGTTTTACCACCAGGTGTATTCAACGAGCCAAACGTGATGTCATTTTGAATCCAAGCAATTGCTCCTGATAATTGCAGTTGAATGCCAAGAGATGTTGTTGCTGAGACTTAATGAAGTGAGAGGACTGAAACCATGAGATAACCTTTGATATGGATTTGGAATCATATCGAATCCTTCCCAAAGGTTAGTATGAGGTGTGTTAAAAATCAGAGCCCCAATGCAAACAACAACAAGCTACACTCACAGACAGTCCCATTATAATGTGTTTATGAGCGCCAAATCTATTTGTAACAACTAAAATTTAAATAAATGTATAAAACCATTGCCGTTTGTTTGTTTTTTAGAGAAAGTGGAAGGATGGATCACAGTATCCATCCATCCATCCATTTTCTTCCGCTTATCCGAGGTCGGGTCACGGGGGCAGCAGCCTAAGCAGGGAAGCCCAGACTTACCTCTCCCCAGCCACTTCGTTCAGCTCTTCCCGGGGGATCCCGAGGGGTTCCCAGGCCAGCCGGGAGACATAGTCTTCCCAACGTGTCCTGGGTATTCCCCGTGGCCTCCTACCGGTTGGACGTGCCCTAAGCACCTCCCTCGGGAGGAGTACGGGTAGCATCCTGAGCAGATGCCCGAACCACCTCATCTGGCTCCTCTCCATGTGGAGGAGCAGCGGCTTTACTTTGAGTTATTCCCGGATGACAGAGCTTCTCTATCTATCTCTAAGGGAGAGCCCTGCCACCCGGCGGAGGAAACTAATTTCGGCCGCTTGTACCCGTGATCTTATCCTTTCGGTCATGACCCAACTCTCATGACCATAGGTGAGGATGGGAACGTAGATCGACCGGTAAATTGAGAGCTTTGCCTTCCGGCTCAGCTCCTTCTTCACCACAGCGGATCGATACAACGTCCGTATTACTGAAGACGCCGCACCGATCCGCCTGTCGATCTCACGATCCACTCTTCCCTCACTCGTGAACAAGACTCCTAAGTACATGAACTCCTCCACTTGGGGCAGGGTCTCCTCCCCAACCCGGAGATGGCACTCCACCCTTTTGCGGGGGACAACCATGGACTAGGACTTGGAGGTGGATCAAAGTAATCTGGAAATTATGCAGTCATGTATTTTTTAAAACACTCATCAAAAATTTATAAATATTCTACCTGCTCAGCCTTCAGTGTCAATTCAATGAAGATTTGTTGCAGCTTCTCATTGACAAAGTTGATGCAGAATTGTTCAAATCCATTTCTCTGAAAGAGAAAAGCAAACCATGTCACCCAGATTGTAAATACACCATGTATCCATAAAGTTTGTATTACAGATTAATACTTTTTTTATGAGGACCGTTTACCTGGAATATTTCAAAACCATAAATGTCGAGTACGCCGATGCTGAACTCTTCATGCGGTTTTTGGATGGCTTTATTAATGGCCTGGACAGGACAGGACAGGAGAGGTAGAATGAAAACAGGAGGAAGATATACGATAGAAATATGCAAATGTGTAAGTTTTGCAACCTCCACCAGGTAGTCAAAGAGTCGTGCATAGAGAGCTTTGGCCAGGGCGTCTCTTGTGTAGGTGGCCTGCTCTCGGTTCAGCGTCACGTCGATGGACTCGGACTTGCCGCCCCACTTTGAGTCCATTTTGCGGCTGGTCAGCTTCTCCTGCAGACGGTTGGGGTCGATGGCCAGCAGGTATGCTGGGAAAGCGAGCACTGGTGGTGGCCACATAGAAAATACACCACAATTATGGATGTTATAATATTGGAGCAAGCGATCTGGTTGTTAGCCTCGCATTGCCACGCAACAGCGGCGAGAAGACAAACAAGCGACGGCGGGTTCTAATTTGATCCCGTCCCTCGGGACAAAAAGAGACAATTGACTAAACCACCTGGGGATGCATGCATGTGTGTGTGTGCGTGCATGATTGAATGTATTCCCTCTTAGGAGTGTTTGCTTGTGTTTGCTTGTGTGTGTGTGTGTGTGCATGATTGAATGTATTCCCTCTTAGGAGTGTTTGCTTGTGTGTGTGTGCGTGCGCAGTGCATGCTTTGTCACTCACAGTCCATGCTTTCCACCTGCCCATAATTCCCTGCTTCTATGAAGCTGATGTTCCCCAGGTGGAGAATGCCTGCAACAATCTGCAACACCTGGGCTTGGATGTCACCTGGGATCCCAATCACCTGCATGGCTTCCTGCAGACCACAGCAGAAATAATGACGGCGCCACCACGGGGCCCCTGTTTTCTATTTGCATCGCCACCGGTCACTTCATTAAGTACACTAGCACAATGTAATGAATTTTATTTTCAAGACGTCTGCCTATAGTCATAATATATTACACTGGATATATTAAAACATATTAAATAGTATTATTACTGTGGTTGCAGTATTGCACAACTGCACTGTTTTATATTGAAATGTCTCTATTTGTCACTAGTGGGCGTCCAGATCCGATATTGGAGTGCAATTTATCTGTACAGTAATCTATTTATTAATATCAGCACCTTATTGCTTTTTTTTACCCTGCACTACCATGAGCTAATGCAAAAAAATGCTGTTCTTATCTGTACTGTAAAAATCAAATTTGAAAGACAATAAAAAGGAAGTCTAAGTCAGAGTTTAAGGATGTCCATCCGGTATCTGCAAAAAACATCGGCTGATATCAGCTTGCATCTAAAGCAGTGGTTCTTAACCTTGTTGGAGGTACTGAACCCCACCAGTTTCATATGCCCATTCACCGAACCCCTCTTTAGTGAAAAAAAAAAAAAAAAAAAAGTACAAATTCAAGGCAAAGTTATGTGGTTTTTTTTTTTACTGCTGCACAAAATGAACCGTGCGTGAACATCACCTTGTTCAAAGAACAAAACCAACACAGTGCATGAACTCACAACAAATTACACACCTGCAAATCAGTGTGACTTCTGCTGTGGCTTCACCTTGGCAAGTGCCAGTCTCATGTCATTTTAAATGATAAATGATTGAATAAAATTATTTATTTTCACATTAATGTCTGTTCCTTGTCTTCGTTTTCCACCCAGACATACAATACTAGTACACAGCTCAAGAAAAACAACGTTTTTGTTATTGTCATTGTAAGTGGGCCAAAACACTTAAATTGGAAAATTATCTCATGGAAGTGACAGCTGTCATTTGATTATAATAAAAAAACATTTTTAACTTGTTATTTAGTCAGGTGTGGGACAGGTGTGCTCCACTGAATGCTCAAGGAGTTTTTACGTTTGCTCACGCATATGGAAAATTAGAGGCAACATTGTTTGAGGGTATCCATAATACGCCGATAGGGAGAAGTTTTTATTTACACAATGAGTGGGGTGTGTCTTGACCTCCGCCCCGGAGGCTCTGCCGAACCCTTGAAGTCGACTCACCGAACCCTTAGGGTTCGATCGAACCCAGGTTAAGAACCACTGATATAAAGTCTCCAATACAAACAGTCCGGCAGCATGTGTACTTGTGCTAAGATGGATAACCATTTGACAACTAAATTAGCGCCATCCCATACAAATATTTCACTTCCGATACAATACTGATATTGCAGCATTGAGTGTTGGCCAATACTAATATTAGGGATGAAAAACACCAACCTTATGACTAGAGATGTCCGATATTATTGGCCTACCAATATTATCGACTGATAAATGTTTTAAAATGCAATTTCGGAAATTATTGGTATTGGTTTCCAAATTATTGGTTAATATTTGACTTTTTTAAACACCGCTATGTACACGGGCGTAGGATGAAGTACAGAGCGCCAACAAACCTTTAAGGCACTGCCTTTACGTGCCAGCCCAGTCACATAATACCTCCAACTTTTCACACACACAAGTGAATGCAAGGCATACTTGGTCAACAGCCATACAGGTCACACTGACGGTGGCCGTATAAACAACTTTAACACTGTTACAAATATGCGCCACACTGTGAACCCACACCAAACAAGAATGACAAATACATTTCGGGAGAACATCCGCATTGTAACACAACATAAACACAACAGATCAAATACCCAGAACCCCTTGCAGCACTAACTCTTCCGGGACGCTACAATATACACCCCCGCTAACCCTACCCACCCATCCACCTCCTCATGCTCTCTCAGGGAGCGCATGTCCCAAATTCCAAGCTGCTGTTTTGAGGCATGTTAAAAAAAATTATGCACTTTATGACTTCAATAATACAAACGTAAATATGGCAGTGCCATGTTGGCATTTTTTTCCATAACTTGAGTTGATTTATTTTGGAAAACCTTGTTACATTGTTTAATGCATCCAGCGAGGCATCACAACAAAATGAGGTATAATAATTTGTTAATTCCACGACTGTATATATCGGTATCGGTAATTAAGAGTTGGACAATATTGAAATATCGGCAAAAAAGCCATTATCGGACATCTCTACTTATGACAGATTCATGCCTTTGAAGTGGAGTGTTGATTTGTTTTTTAGAGACACGCGGTTGCCACGATAATTCATTAATTTACATCATAGGCCAGTGATTCTCAAGCTGTGGAACATGGGCTCCATCTAGTGGAACGCCAATGAATCACCCCATTAAATATTCAAACACAGTGTTACTGTTCAAACTGAATATAATGTTACAGTGACCATAAATATCAAATCCATTTGTTAAATAAAACCTCTGCCTTGTTTTTAATGAATACTTACACCTATTATGCTGCTGTATTTTTTAATGTTAGTCATTACGGTGGTACTTGGAGAGCCAAGTGTTTTCTGAGGTGGAATAAGTTTGAGAACCACTGCTGTAGGCTATTGGGCGCTAGCAGCTACCAACAACGCAACACAAGACAGACAAAAGTAATACGTGTGCTTAATTGAACAATATTTCAGTCTAAAATACGACAATTGTCAATATAGACACCTCTACTTGATGCACAGCTTGCTTTTCTCTCTATTTTATTGTTGCTACCAGAGCAAACAACAGTAAATACCTGGTCGCTTTTCCAAACGTTTTTTGCTTACATCTTCTTTTTGTAAAGTTTTATGTATTGCATGCTTTGAAGTTGATTGTTTAACTATTTGCTCGTTATTAATACAGGAACCGCCTGCTTTTGTCTAGATAGATAGATAGATAGATAGATAGATAGATGGATAGATATTTAAAAATAAACACATGGCAGTGTTCTGACATGATACATGATACACTTAATGTTTTTTTGGAGTAATGTTGGCGTTTTTTTTATTTATTTATCAGGGTTTATGAGCGGAATAGTGTAGCTCCTATTGGCTCGGCTGTTAGCGGGATTTTATTTACATTTATTTAATATTTAGAATGCATTGGGAAAAAAAATCCATCCGTCGTCATGTGTCTCAATGATTGTGAACGATAGGCAAAATTGCAAAAAAAAAAAAGGTGCACTTTCTCATTAAGTCATCCTAAAAGGGGCATTATTATTATAATTGTGAAAGCATACATTTTTGCAAGTGTACCTAAAGTTGTGGCCAATATTGAAAATACAGACAATGTATATTATGTATTTTTACTCTTTTAACTACATGCAAGAGCTGAATGCTGAATACAAAGAAGATACAAAACATGCTTGCAATGTTCTCAACCTCTAATTTTGCAAACCGGACAAAATGTGCAGTGATAACAATATTGTTTATCAGCCTGTCGTTCATAAATAATAAGTGATATAATGACACTTGGTATATAACGTGTAGAATATGTACCATAGTCTCATGGAAGTCTTTGCTGTCATTGGTTCCGTCCACCTTGTAGGTCCCAGACTGGTTGAGGTAGAAGTAGTAGTCTGGGGTCATGATGCCCAAGGCGTCTTTCTGCTGAGCAGTAGCGCCCTCCATCAGCTGGAAGACAGCATTGCAGCACATTTAACAAGCTCATATTGAATGAGCGAATTACACATAAGAGCATGAGAGAAGGAAATGATTCATCATGTGTCTCATCCGACCTGGTAGTAAATGTGGAAGTTTCTTTCGCTGTCGTTCTGGCTCACCACCCTCGACTTTTCTAACAGAAAGTTGGAGATTTTGCCGCCGTCCGGCTCGCCACCTCTGCTGAACTGAATCTCAAAGTATTTCCCCTTGTGGAAAAGGGACATAGTTGAAAGATTATGCAAATGATGGCTGCATTCAGTTGGACACTTGTGTTATCTCTAAGTAAAATGTTTATGCTCCGGATTAATCACATAGATAAGACTCCAAATACTGTATTTCCTTGAATTGCCGCAGGGCATATAGTATGCGCCTGCCTTGAATTACTGCCAGGTCAAACTCGCTTCGCAAAAATATTTAGCGCACGCTTAGTATTACCGCCTGGTCAAACTTGTGACACTTCCATTTTCAAAATGGAATAGGCTGATTTCAATACCGGTAATTTGAAATTGCATAAAGGGAAGAAGATTAAGAGCTATTCAGTAGGATTTAAGGTCCAAGCTTACATCACACTCAAATTTTTACTGCATGCCTTTGGTAAGTGCCGGTGTGAGAAGAGGTTTTAAAATAATTAGCGCATGCTTACTTTTACCGCATGCCTTTGGTAAGCGCAGGAGTGAGAAGAGGTTTTAAATTAATTAGCGCCCCGGCGGAAATTCAAGGAAATACGGTATTTCCATCTGTGTGCTCTACAGTGTATTCGGAAAGTATTCCCTTCACTTCATTTTGTCTAAATGTTCTTATGTTACACCAGTGGTCACCAACAAGAGAGAGTAGTGAGGCTGTGTTCAGGGTGTGTTCAGTGGTTAAAAAGTGTGCATGTTTTTGTTAAAAATAAAAAATAAAAATAAAAACTACTTGTGTACATGTGATTTATTTTTATTTTTGAAACAATTTACAACATTGAAGTAAAATACCCAAAAAACGTTTTCTCGCGCTCATTATGGGGTATTATGTGTAGAATTTTGAGGACAAAGTAATTGTATTCCATTTTAGGATAAGGCTGTAACATAACAATATGTGGAAAAAGCGAAGCAGTGTGAATACTCCCCGGATGCACTGTAAATTACCAGCAGGCATTGTGCTCTAAGGTTGCAACAGGAAACAATGAATTTGAGCTTTTTATGTTTACCATTTTTCGGGGCTTTTGACTGCAAGAGTATGAAAAGTCCACCTGGCAACGTCTTTAGCCTCAAGTTTTGACACAAAACAATGATATACTAAAACCTCTAATATACTAGAACTGAAACTGACTTAGTGGCAAGTACAGTATGGTTTATTTGTTTCAGACATGCTTTATACGCTGCATTAAATTACAGAGAATGTGCAAAAATTAATGTTGGATAAAATACTAATAATCAAATATGAGTTAAAAAAACATATGTAATGTGTGCAATGTGAAATACAAAATAACAAATAAAGATGTAAACCCTCAGACTTTATTGGGGACTTTTGCGTCTTTTCAGTTAAATTGTTGCTCTTTTTTCAAACATTTATTAATTTTTTTATATTAAATTGTATATTTTAAAAATTTAAATTTATTTCATATATGAAGTGAATTATATTTATATAGTGCTTTTCTCAAGTGACTCACAGCGCTTTACATAGTGAAAACCCAACATTTAAACCAGTGTGGGTGGCACTCGAAGCAGGTGGGTAAAGTGTCTTGCCCAAGGACACTTCGGCAGTGACTAGGTTGGTGGAGCGGGGATCGAACCTGGAACCCAAAGGTTGCTGGCACGGCCACTCTACCAACCAAGCTATACCACCCGTCTATATCAACTATAGACTGTAAAATAATGTTAGGTCAGTTAAGTAGAGCCTGAATGAAAAAGTGTCAGGGAGTTAAAAGTGTCTTTTTTTTTGGTCAAATCTCTAAAAAAAGAAAACATGTTTTTTTTTTACCCCAGTCCTTCTACATTTACTATATGGATGATGCCTCATTTTATGCACATTTTTCAAAATAAAAAAGCTGTCAATTAGATCAAATAGGAATTCAAAGGCTGAAAATAATAATATAATAATAAAATAAAATAATTATTTATTTAGAACTGAAAATGATTGAGAAATTTTAGCCACTATTAAATTATGAATTAAGGATAAATAAACTCAATGATGACTATCAAAATAACATAAGGATATTGAGATTATTAATTGTTTCTGAGCCTGACCATGGTAAGTTGGTTTTATTAATTGTATATTGAATATTATCATAGCTAGAGCATTAAAAACAACAGTCTACAAACATCTTAATATGTTTGGTGTAACATTATGTGCGCCCTCGAGTCTTGAAAAAACACCCTTTAAACACATTTATGTTCTTTTAATCTAATATAGTAATGCTACTTGAGGCTGAGCCCATCAGTGGTCATCATACTGAACTGCATGCTTTGATAGTTTTGGTTTCAGCTAGTGCCCAATATTAATGTAATATTTATATTTTTAGTTTATTTAGGCATTTTTATGCTTGAAAATGCTTATTTTAGACCAAAAATATGTTTAATATGCCTTGACTGCAACTGTTTCTACTGCACTGCAAAATTATCTGCCAATAGAACGAGAAAATCCGGATTGTTAAGACATTCCAAAACAAGTAAAATTAGCGAACCTCAATGAACCCAAAAAAAACCTTAAAATAAGTATATTCTCACTAATAACAAGTAATAATAAGTGCACTTTTCTTGGTAAAAATAAAAAATGAGAGCTTTTTGCTCAATATGTTGAAAAATATTCTCAAGTAAGTTCTAGTGCCATTATCTTGACATAATATTATGCGCTTGGAATCATGATTTTTTTTTCATGCTTGAAATAAGAAATTATTACTTTAAAAAAGTAGTTTTATACTTCTGAGTGTGCCTGACACAGCTTTGCAACTGTTAATATTCTAGTTTCAAGCATGTTTTACTCAATATAGGTCATAACATCTCAGGAACAAGCTGTAATATCTTATTGAGATCATTTAGGACAGGGGTAGGGAACCTATGGCTCTAGAGCCAGATTTGGCTCTTTTAATGACTGAACCTGGCTCTCCGATACATCTTAGCTGACATTGCTTAACACGATAAGTAAGGAATAATTTCGCTGGTAATCACAGTGTCAAAAATAACGTTCAAAATATAAAACATTCTCATGCATTTTCATCCATCCATCCGGTTCCTACCGCACCTGTTCAATAAGTCGCAGTAATGGTGAGAAGTATTTTATTTATTGTTGGTTAGCCTCAGAATAAATATGTTTTTAAAATGAATAAGCCTTATCATACTCTAGACATGTTGGACTTTCTTAAAAATGCACGCATATAGTTGTATTCAGTGTTAAAAAAAAATAAAAAAATAAAATATATATATATATATATATATGTAGGTGTGGGTTCCCTCCGGGTACTCCGGCTTCTTCCCACCTCCAAAGACATGCACCTGGGGATAGGTTGATTGGCAACACTAAATTGGCCCTAGTGTGTGAATGTGAGCGTGAATGTTGTCTGTCTATCTGTGTTGGCCCTGCGATGAGGTGGCGACTTGTCCAGGGTGTACCCCGCCTTCCGCCCGATTGTAGCTGAGATAGGCGCCAGCGCCCCCCGCGACCCCAAAAGGGAATAAGCAGTAGAAAATGGATGGATGGATATATATATATCTCACTGAAATACTTTAAAAAATATTTGGCTTGTATGGCTCTCTCAGCCAAAAAGGTTCCCGACCCCTGATTTAGGACCAAAAGCCTTAAAACAAGTAAAACACTCAAACATAAAATCTGCTTGGTGAGAAGAATTATCTTATCAGACAGAAAATAAGTAAATATCACCCTTATTTGAAATATTTCATCTAACTTAGATTTCAGTTTTTGCAGTGCTAAAGGAAAATAAAAAAAACTATAAAACTAAAATTTTAATAAGAGTATTTAAATGCACCTATAAAAACTGTTGAATAAATGAGTTTATTTGCTCGTTTATCCAGATCCTCACCAAAAACAAAGTATTGTTTTTTGGGGCCATTTTTTTTTCTTTCTTTTTGCATAACTGTTAAACTATGTCCAAATGACTGCTCTGGAAAAGGTAATTAAAACAACAATTACTGTAGTACTACTGTGTCTACAAGCATTGCAGTCCCACCAATTACTGCAGGTAAGAGCTATTCAATTGGGCCAAATCCAGCCCAGAAATGACCAATATAGATTTCTCTTTTACCAGACAGCAACTTCATATACCTCAAATGCTGCATGCCCCAAGAAAATAAATGTGAATTCCATCCATGATAAAAGAGTAGTAGTACTCACAAAGCGGCTAGAATTGTTGTTGCGCACAGTTTTGGCGTTACCAAAGGCTTCTAGGAGAGGATTGGACTGAAGGATAATGTCTTTTACGTGCTAGAATACAACAAGTAGGTCAGCGATATAGTACAAATATTAACATATTTGCTGTACATGCTGTGGTCTACCTGAACTTTTGCTCCTCCTCCAGATACTTTAGATATGTAGCCCATGATGTATTTGGCAGCCACAGTCTTCCCGGCGCCGCTCTCACCACTATCAAAGGGACAGGAAATGATGAAACACACAAATGTAACAAAATCATTGACAAGGTGAACATTCGGTCACCTGATGATGACACATTGATTTTCTCCATCAATCAACATGTTTCTGTAACTGTTGTCAGTCAAGGCGTAGATATGGGGTGGATTCTCATACTGGGCCTGCACGCACACACATACACACAACAGTATATGTGTTGAATTGTGTACTGTCAACACATAATTGACTTCAAAATGTATGCGTACAGTACATGTCATTTAAAAAACAAAATATTTTTAAATACAAATTCAACAATTTAAAAAAATAAACTTTTCACTCTGCCGTTTTGGGTAATTTTCTGTAGAATTTTGAGGACAATTAATTTACTCCATTTTGAAATAAGGCTGTAACATAACAAAATGTGAAAAAATAAAGCGGTGTGAAAACATTTTGTATGCACTGTGCATATATGTATATACTGTATGCATACATATACATGCAAACATATACATACTTACATGTATATACACACACACACATATATACATATATATGTACTGTATATATGTATGTGTGTGTATATATATATATATATATGAACATATATACTGTATATATACACACACACACATATATATATACATACACACAAACATGTATATATATATATATATGTATATATATATATATATATATATATATATATATATATATATACACTAATAACTTTAAAGAAATACACTCTATACATTGCTAATGTGGTAAATGACTAATCTGGCTGCAATTAGCGCCTTGCATGGCAGCTCCCTCCATCAGTGTGTGAATGTGTGTGTGAATGGGTAAATACGGAAGTAGTGTCAGAGCGCTTTGAGTACCTTGAAGGTAGAAAAGCGCTATACAAGTACAACCCATTTATCATTTAAATGTCTGGTTTTTGGTGCAATATCTCCATAGGTGTATAGAGGCCCATTTCCAGCAACTATCACTCCAGTGTTCTAATGGTACAATGTGTTTTGTCATTGGCTCAGAAGGCTATTTGATGATTAGAAAACCCTTGTGCAATCATGTTCACACATCTGAAAACAGTTTATCTCGTTACAAAAGCTACAAAACGGACCTTCCTTTGAGCAGATTGAGTTTCTGGAGCATCACATTTGTGGGGTCAATTAAACGCTCAAAATGGTCATCAAAAGAGAACTTTCATCTGAAACTCGACAGTCTTTTCTTGTTCTTAGAAATTAAGGCTATTCCATGCAAGAAATTGCTAAGAAATTGAAAATTTCCTACAACGGTGTGTACTACTCCCTTCAGAGGACAGCACAAACAGGCTTTAACCAGAGTAGAAAAAGAAGTGGGAGGCCGCGTTGCACAACTGAGAAAGAAGATAAGTACATTAGAGTCTCTAGTTTGACAAACAGACGCCTCACAGGTCCCCAACTGGCATCTTCATTAAATAGTACCCGCAAAACAACAGTGTCAACGTCTACAGTGAAAGGGCGGCTGCGGGATTTTAGGCTTCAGGGCAGAGTGGCAAAGAAAAAGCCATATCTGAGACTGGCCAATAAAAGAAAAAGATTGAGACGGGCAAAAGAACACAGACATTGGACAGAGGAAAACTGGAAAAAAGTTTTGTGGACGGATTAATCCAAGTTTTAGGTGTTTGGATCACAAAGAACGTTTGTGAGACGCAGAACAACTGAAAAGATGCTGGAAGAATGCCTGACGCCATCTGTTAAGCATGGTGGAGGTGATGTGGTAGTCTGGGGTTGCTTTGGTGCTGGTAAGGTGGGAGATTTGTAAAGGGTAAAAGGGATTCTGAATAAGGAAGGCTCCATTTTGCAATGACATGCCATACCCAGTGGACAGCGCTTGATTGGAGCCAATTTCATCCTACAACAGGACGATGACCCAAAACACACCTCCAAATTGTGCAAGAACTATTTAGAGGAGAAGCAGGCAGCTGGTATTCTATCGGTAATGGAGTGGCCAGCGCAGTCACCAGATCTAAACCCCATTGAGCTGTTGTGGGAGTAGCTTGACCGTATGGTACGCAAGAAGTGCCCACCCAACCAATCCAACTTGTGGGAGCTGCTTCTAGAAGTGTGGTGTGCAATTTCTCCAGATTACCTCAACAAATTAACAGCTAGAATGCCAAAGGTCTGCAATGCTGTAATTGCTGCAAATGGAGGATTATTTGATGAAAGCAACGTTTGATGTAAAAAAAAAATCTTATTTTAAATACAAATCATTATTTCTAACCTTGTCAATGTCTTGACTATTTTCTATTCATTTCACAACGTATGGTGGTGAATAAGTGTGACTTTTCATGGAAAACACAAAATTGTTTGGGTGACCTCAAACTTTTGAACGGTAGTGTAGTATATATGTATATATACTGTTTACAGACATGGTCAAAAGTTTACAAACACTTGTAAAGAACATAATGTCATGGCTGTCTTGAGTTTCCAATAATTTCTACAACTCTTATTTTTTGGTGATAGACTGATTGGAGCACATACTTGTTTGTCACAAAAAACATTCATGAAGTTTGGTTCTTTTATAAATTTATTATGGGTCTACTGACAATGTGACCAAATCTGCTGGGTCAAAAGTATACATACAGCAATGTTAATATTTGGTTACATGTCCCTTGGCAAGTTTCACTGCAAAAAGGCACTTTTTGCAGCCATCCACAAGCTTCTGGTTGAATTTTGGACCACTACTCTTGACAAAATTGGTGCAGTCCAGCAAAATTTGTTGGTTTTCTGACATGGACTTGTTTCTTCAGCATTGTCCACACGTGTAAGTGAAGACTTTGGGAAAGCCATTTTAAAACATTAATTTTAGCCTGATTCAGACTTTTTTTTTTACCACTTTTGACAAGTGTTTGGGGTCATTGTCCTGTTGGAACACCCAACCTCCGGGCTGATGAATTTAAGTTGTCCTGAAGAATTTGGAGGTAATCCTCCCTTTTCATTGTCCCATTTACTCTCTGTAAAGCACCAGTTCCATTGGGAGCAAAAAAGGCCCAGAGCAAAATACCACCACCACCATGCTTGACGGAAGGAATAGTGTTACTGGGATTAAAGGTCTCACCTTTTCTCCTTCAAACATATTGCTGGGTATTGAGGCAAAACAGCTCAATATTTGTTTCATCTGACCACAGAACCCCAGAACGTCTTATCTTTGTCCTTGTGATGTTAAATGTATGTGTGCGTGCATATATATACATACATATCTATCTATCCATCTATCTATATTATATTATATATTATATTATAGGTAGAAAAGCGCTATACAAGTACAACCCATTTATTTTTATATATATATATGTATATATATGTATATATATATATAAATGTGATACATTGTGATTAATCAAAGACTTAACTTGTTATTTTTGACAGCCCTAGTAAAAATGTAACATCTATTTGTGGCAATTTAGGAGAAAGTTATGTACAAGCTTCTTTTTTTACATCTCACTGCACTTAACTGTGGTGCATTCAAGTACCATCTATTAAAATCTGAAACAGATGTATTACAAGTTTTCTCCCAGGAGTTACAATAATAATAATAATATAACAATAATGATGCATAACTATAATTTGTTTTATTGTTATCATTTATAACCACATTAAAATTAATAATAAATGACAGGTTATATGATAATTGAAAGATAATTTAGTTGGCAGTTTCTTGTTTTGGTTATTTTCTTCTTTTTTTTTTTTTTTTTAATCCAAAACTTAATTATTTAAGGGGTTTATCCAGTTATCTTCTAAATATGGAAGTCCTATCTTTAAAAAGTAAGAACATGAGAAGGTTTCACAATACATGCTTTAAAAAGCTGGTTACAACCAAATCCATGCAGTTTGTTTTTAGTGCGTGTACACACACCACCTGTGTATGGATGAGGGTCCTTTAGGGGTCTTTTATTTGGGGGCCCAGAAACTCCAATGCGTCTTCATGTACTGAAAGTATTTTAAAATCTGCGATGCACTGAGACTGCAATAAGTGAGCCAACGTGACGAGGGAACACTATATTGTCACATCGACAGTAAATATTGACAATGATTGATGATCAATAAAGCAAATCCCAAAATGAATCAATGGTCTTAAAAAATAAAACATAAAAATGCTGGTATCGACGGTACTTGCCCAGGGTTTACTTGGTCTCGGATAAATATACAGCAAATAAACAACAAACAGAAGCCAAATATGTCAACTTACTGCTCCTTGGTACAGTTCGATTTCTCGGTCAGTGAAGTAAGGCATCTGTTTGAAGGGGTTGACTGATATCAGCACAGGACCAATGTACGTCTGTGCAGCACAGTTAAGGAGGAACTAGACACAACTTGTTTCTGCTTTCACATTCTGCACTGTACTCGACTGTACATTCAAGCTGCAGTAATAAATACTGTATTTTTTTTTGCTGCCTCTAAAGTTATGTTAAGTGTCATGTACACAATATTACTTTAACGTGACACTTAGTACCGGGGGTGTCCTGATATCGGTCCGAGATCAGCAAAGAGTGCTTTATAATACTGGCTTTCAACTAAAATAGGCTAAAAGTGAAATTAGTCAGAGAACAATGGTAGTTATGAAAACACTAACACTAACCTCATGGCAGATTTATGCTTTTGAAGTGGAGTGGTAAATTGTGTTTTAACAACACTCTGTGATCAAAATCATTCATTGAATTAAGATCATCACACAGGAAATTAAATGACGCGGACGCATTTGTAACTGGATACTTTTAAATAAATAGTTTACCTTGGAAACTTTGTATCTGTAAGTAATATTTAATTGTATGTCGAGCTTGTGTGCTATAGTGTGATTGTGTAGTTGCTTCTAGTAAGTACACTGCAAAAACTGAAATCTAAGTAAGATTAAATATCTCAAATAAGGGTGATATTTGCTTATTTTCTGTCTAATAAGATAATTCTTCTCACTAAGCAGATTTGATGTTAGAGTCATTTACTTGTTTTAGGTGTTTTGGTCCTAAATGATCTCAGTAAGATATTACAGCTTGTTGCTGAGATGTTATGACCTATATAGAGTAAAACATGCTTGAAAGTAGAATATCAACTGTTGCAAAGCTGTGTCATCAACACTCACAAATATAAAACTACTTTTTAAAGTAATAATAGCGTAGCGTTATCAGTAGCCAGAGGAGCTTGTTCAGTGCTAGACTGCTTCATCCCAAGTGCAGGACTAATATACTCAAGAACTCCTTTGTCCCACACGCCATTAGACTGTACAACTCCTCTCTGGGACGGGGGATGGGGGGTATTAGGATGACAGGGGATGCAAAACATTAACAGTGCAATACATTTTTTCATAACATGGTCACTACTGCCTACTTTGTCTTGTTATATTCTTATTTTACTGTTATATTGTTATTCCCATTGTTTTTATTCTTTTTGTAATATTTCTCTATTTTGTTTCCTTTTAAACCCCCATTATTTACTTTTTACTTTTTTCTTTAAATTGATCTCAACTCTGTACACTGCTGCTGGAATTTTAATTTTCCTGAAGGAACTCTCCTGAAGGAATCAATAAAGTACTATCTATCTATCTATCTATCTAATATCGTATTTCAAGCATGAAAAAAAAAATCATGATTTTGACACAATTGTGTTTCATAACTAAAACAGATGACAGCCAAATGGACTTGGCTGTTTTATTTTCAATGAAACAAGAGAAAATACATATTCCTATAGTAGTACAGTTGCCACAGTAAAGTAAACTGACAGTTAATATTTAAACAACATTTCAAACAATTTTGAACAGAAATAATTCATGCACATTCAGATAAATTCCTCAAAATGACAATCAAAAAAAATTTGGCCGGGGGTCCGGGCTGTATATATATGCGCACTAATTGACTGAAAGAGCACACACTAGGCGCAATGATCTCACGTTAAAATGCATTTTTAGACCATATGATTTGCCTAGGAAACCCCGAGAGTAACAAGAGGTTACCTTGTTGCCTTTCCATTATGAAAAATAAATTAGTTTTTGGTATAATTTTGCTGGTTTCAAGAAATGTAATGCTGAGCGCATATCATCATGTCAAGATTATGGCACTAACTTTTACTTAATTTAAGAATAATTTTCAAAATATTGAGCAAAAAGGTCTTCTTTTTTTCTATCAGGAAAAGTGCACTTGTTATTAGTGTGAATATTCTTATTTTAAGGTATTTTGGGGTTCATTGAGGTTAGCTAATTGTACTTGTTTTGGAAAGTCTTGAAAGTCAAATCTTCTTGTTCTTTTGGCAGATAATTTTGCTTAGTCCAAGTAAAATACCCCTAATTTTTGTATATTTTTTCTTGTTTTTGAACACTGACTTTTTGCAGTGTAGTCTGTTGCTTACCATGTTTACCCTTTGTTAATGATTTCACTAAAGTACAAGAACAGATCAAACTGGTGTGCTTCTTCATTTGTTAACTATCTGTCCAGTTTGTGTCAGCGCTTATATTGGAGATTTCACATGCAAGCCGATATCGTCAGATACTTGTTTAGTTTTTTTCTTCTGATATCGGACCAATATACAATATCAATATTGGGTTGGGACACTCCTATTAATAATATGTTCTAATGACTCATGCATAAAGCTGTAGATGTACTAAACCCTCCTATAGAGTACTGACACATAACATCAATCATCAAAAATTCATGTTTGCACACAACAACAATCGGAGTGCAGAAAGGATACAAAAATGTAATCATCCGTGTATCTTTTCTTCAGGTTTTCCACGATGGCCTCCTCTGTGATCTTGGACAGCAGGACCATGTCGTCCACTCCACTTTGTTTGACATTTTGACTCTGCCAGTGGTACTTGGCCTACATCATGCAACACACACACGCACGCATGCACACACACAGGAAACAATGATAGATATTTAAAAAACATACTTTATTCATGTTGTTAGGGATTTTTCAGTGTAGAATTTTGATTAAAAAAATACATTTTCATGAATGTTAAAAAAAGACAACATTTTGGAAAAATTGAAGCGCTGGAAAAACTGGGTGCATGTGAACATACAGGAGTTGTCATCAGATGGGCCTCATAGCTCGCCACAAGAGGGCGATATTTCTCAAATTGGTAAATAGTAATCTACGGAATCCGAATCAGAGCTCACTTACATACACACTTTTCTGGCGTAGGATGGCTACATTTATGTCAAATTGTAAATATTCAGCTTTTCCGTGTTTGTCTTGTAGGCTTTTACTAGGGGTGTGGGAAAAAATTGATTAAAAAAACTAATAGAATCGAATACGTTGTGCGATTCAGAATCGATTCTCATTTTTAAAAAGTATATTTTTTTATCTTTTATTTTTAATCAATTCAACAAACCACTACACAGCAATACCATAACAATGCAATCCAATTCCAAAACCAAAACTGACCCAGAAACACTCAGAACTACAATAAACAGAGCAATTGAGAGAAGACACAAACACGACACAGAACAAACCAAAAGTAGTGAAACAAAAATGAATATTATCAACAAAAGTATCAATATTAGTTATAATTTCAGCATAGCAGTGATTAAAAATCCCTCATTGACGTTATCATTAGACATTTATATAAAAAAAAGAAAAAAAGAACAATAGTGTCACAGTGGCTTACACTTGCATCGCATCTCATAAGCTTAACAACACACTGTGTCCAAAATTTTCACAAAGATAAAATAAATCATATTTTTAGTTCGTTTAATAGTTAAAACAAATTTACATTATTGCAATCAGTTGATAAAACATTGTCCTTTACAATTATAAAAGCTTTTTTTTTTAATCTATTACTCTGCTTGCATGTCAGCAGACTTGGGTAGATCCTGCTGAAATCTTATGTATCGAATGAATACAGAATCCTATTGAATCGGAAAAATATTGTTTTTGAATCGAGAATCGAATCGGAAAAAATCGATATATTATCGAATCGTGACCCCAAGAATAGATATTGAATCGAATCGTGGGACACCCAAAGATTCACAGCCCTGGCTTTTACACAACAAAACACTTGTTAACATTAAAAAATATGAAAGGACAGTTTAGATCTCTAAATCTCAAATTGTGGTACGTGTGCCTGGTGGTACGCAGGCTCTTTCCAGTGGTATGCCAAATTATCACTAAATTACCGTATTTTCCGGACCATAGGGTGCACCGGATTATAAGGCGCACTGCCGATGAATGGTCTATGTTTGATCTTTTTTGTTCATATATTAGGCGCACCGGATTATAGGGGACATTACAGAAGTCAAATTATTATTATTTTTTTCGAAATTGAAAATACTTCCTTGTGGTCTACAAAACATGTAATGGTGGTTCTTTGGTCAAAATGTTGCATAGATTATTTTTACTTCAATCAATAGCAGAGCAGCATCTCCTCATCCGGAAAATACAACACAAGAAATGTGTCCCATGAAAAAACGTCTGACCGGAACTCTCTAATAACTAAAGTTCCTTCGGTAAATAATGTAAACTCACTACACCTGTACGTTTTAGCGCTTTCATGGTGAGTTTACAGGCAGATATGAAATGGCAACAGCGGAGGATGAACGTCACATAACAAGAAGAGAAAAAGAAAAAGAAGAAGCTTATCGACTACGATGTTGCAACGGACTACAAAGGCAGATGCGCACAAATTTCCTGGACTTATGCAGATCCCAAACATAGATCAGCAGGTACCAGAAGGTAAAAAAAGATGCTTTTGCATAATATTGTGAAACAAAACGGCAGATAATATATCTTACCTTATACACACACCATAATAAAACTCGTATGTTTAACGCACCGACAATCCTTCAAGCGGTGCGGCTTTATAGCTTACCAAAGTCGTACTAAAATATTTCGATAGATTTTTGAGCGCCGTGTGTAAAGTTCTGTACTTTTAATGGAACACTTAAAATATTGGTGTTGTTTACTTGAGACATATTGCCATCATAGTGCAGCCTACATAAATCTCTTATGTTGGACTGCCATCTACTGGTCACACTTATCATTACACAATGTACCAAATAAAATTGATTTGAGGTGGGTAATAAGTTCAACCAAACTTATTCCTTTCATTAGGTGCACCGGGTTACAAGGTGTACTGTCGAGTTTTGACAAAATAAAAAAAGGATTTTAAGTGTGCCTTACAGTGCAGAAAATACGGTAAATATTGTAATACAACATGGTTAATGGTTTTAATGATTATTTAGACCTACTACACTGCCGTATTTTAATGTTGGATATTTTAGGGGTACTTGGCGAAGAAAGATCGAGAAGCATTGGTCAAAAGAGAAAAGATAATATAACAACTGTTGTTGTGTCAGCATCCAGGAATTGCTGGTGTCGATATGAAGGGTAGTATCAGTATTTGATCTATACTATAGTTATACTTCCTCCCACCCCCAAAGACATCCAGTTGATTGGCGACACTAAATTGGCCCTAGTTTGTGAATGTGAGTGTGAATGTTGTCTGTCTATCTGTGTTGGCCCTGCGATGAGGTTGCTACTTGCTACTTGTCCAGGGTGTACTCCACCTTCCGCCCAAATGCAGCTGAGATAGGCTCCAGCACCTCCCGTGATCCCAAAAGGGACAAGCGGTAGAAAATGGATGGGTTACAATATACTTGCTAAATACAACCTCTGCATTGTTTTAATGAATACATAGGCCTACTATGACAGTTGGGGTTAATTGTCACATTCTCTTTGAAGGTGGTTGTCACATATATTCCTATTTAAATATATCTCATATACAGTAGGCTGGTCTAAAAATGTTTTACTGCTCATATTTATTGCTTATTTAAATGCATTTGTAATTTATTGTATATTATTATTAAGTTACACATTTGTCACATTGTCAATGCAATAACTTTTTTATATTTAGTTACACCTCGCATGAAAATATAGTGCCATCAAATAATTACATTACAACACCAGATTGATTAGATTAATCATGATTAATCTCAGGTTATTACTCGCTTGCATGATTTGAATTAACTTCCAAAGATCCTTACATTTGGACCAAAAAATCAATTGTATTATCAGAATGTCATACACTCCTCTCTGAGCTGCTACCTTACCGTGGTAGAGGAGTTTGCGTGTCCCAATGATCCTAGGAGCTATGTTGTCTGGGGGCTTTCATGCCCCCTGGTAGGGTCTCCCAAGACAAACAGGTCCTAGGTGAGTGATCAGACAAAGAGCAGCTCAAAGACTTCTATGGAATTACAACAAAATGAACTCAGATTTCCCTCGCCCGGACGCGGATCACCGGGGCCCCGCTCTGGAGCCAGGCCCGGAGTTGGGGCACAATGGCGAGCGCCTGGTGGCCGGGCCTGTCCCCATGGGGCCCGGCCGGGCACAGCCCGAAGAGGCAACGTGGGTCATCCCTCCAATGGGCTCACCACCCATAGGAGGGGCCATAGAGGTCGGGTGCATTGTGAGCTGGGCGGCAGCCGAAGGCAGGGCACTTGGCGGTCCGATCCTCGGCTACAGAAGCTAGCTCTTGGGACGTGGAACGTCACCTCACTGGGGGGGAAGGAGCCTGAGCTAGTCCGCGAGGTAGAGAAGTTCCGGCTGGATATAGTCGGACTCACCTCGACGCACAGCAAGGGCTCTGGAACCAGTTCTCTCGAGAGGGACTGGACCCTCTTCCACTCTGGCATTGCCGGCAGTGAGAGGCGACGAGCTGGGGTGGCAATTCTTGTTGCCCCCCGGCTCAAACCCTGCACGTTTGAGTTCAACCCAGTGGACGAGAGGGTAGCTTCCCTTCGCCTTCGGGTGGGGGGACGGGTCCTGACTGTTGTTTGTGCTTACGCACCAAACAGTAGTTCAGAATACCCACCCTTTTTGGGTACACTCGAGGGAGGCCTGGAAAGTGCTCCCCGGGTGATTCCGTTGTCCTACTGGGGGACTTCAACGCTCATGTTGGCAACGACAGTGAAACCTGGAGAGGCGTGATTGGGAAGAATGGTCGCCTGGATCTAAACCCGAGTGGTGTTTTGTTATTGGACTTTTGTGCTCGTCACGGATTGTCCATAACAAACACCATGTTCAAACATAAGGGTTTCCATATGTGCACTTGGCACCAGGACACCCTAGGCCGCAGTTCCATGATCGACTTTGTAGTTGTGTCATCCGATTTGCGGCCTTATGTTTTGGACACTCGGGTGAAGAGAGGGGCGGAGCTTTCTACTGATCACCACCTGGTGGTGAGTTGGCTGCGATGGTGGGGGAGGATGCTGGACAGACCTGGCAGGCCCAAACGCATTGTGAGGGTCTGCTGGGAACGTCTGGCAGAGTCTCCTGTCAGAGAGCGTTTCAATCCACACCTCCGGGAGAACTTTGAACATGTCACGAGGGAGGTGCGGGACATTGAGTCCGAGTGCAGCATGTTCCGAACCTCTATTGTCGAGGCGGCTGATTGGAGCTGAGGCCGCAAGGTTGTTGGTGCCTGTCGTGGCGGTAATCCCAGAACCCGTTGGTGGACACCAGCAGTGAGGGATGCCGTCAAGCTGAAGAAGGAGTCCTATTGGGTTCTTTTGGCTCATAGGACTCCGGAGGCAGTGGACGGGTACCGACGGGCCAAGCGGTGTGCAGCTTTAGCGGTCGCGGAGGCAAAAACTCGGACATGGGAAGAGTACGGGGAAGCCATGGAAAACGACTTCCGGACGGCTTCGAAGCGATTCTGGACCACCATACGCCGCCTCAGGAAGGGGAAGCAGTGCACTATCAACACCGTGTATGGTGCGGATGGTGTTCTGCTGACTTCGACTGTGGTTGTTGTGGATCGGTGAAGGGAATACTTCGAAGACCTCCTCAATCCCACCAACACATCTTCCTTTGAGAAAGCGGTCCCTGGGGAATCTGTGGTGGACTCTCCTATTTCTGGGGCTGAGGTCGCAGAGGTAGTTAAAAAGCTCCTTGGCGGCAAGGCCCCGGGGGTGGATGAGATCCGCCCGGAGTTCCTTAAGGCTCTGGATGCTGTGGGGCTGTCTTGGTTGACAAGACTCTGCAGCATCGCGTGGACATCGGGGGCGGTACCTCTGGATTGGCAGACCGGGGTGGTGGTCCCTCTCTTTAAGAAGGGGGACCGGAGGGTGTGTTCCAACTATCGTGGGATCACACTCCTCAGCCTTCCCGGTAAGGTTTATTCAGGTGTACTGGAGAGGAGGCTTCGCCAGATAGTCGAACCTCGGATTCAGGAGGAACAGTGTGGTTTTCGTCCTGGTTGTGGAACTGTGGACCAGCTCTATACTCTCGGCAGGGTTTTTGAGGGTGCATGGGAGTTTGCCCAACCAGTCTACATGTGCTTTGTGGACTTGGAGAAGGCATTCGACCGTGTCCCTCGGGAAGTCCTGTGGGGAGTGCTCAGAGAGTATGGGGTACCGGACTGTCTTATTGTGGCAGTCCGCTCCCTGTATGATCAGTGTCAGAGCTTGGTCCGCATTGCTGGCAGTAAGTCGGACACGTTTCCAGTGAGGGTTGGACTCCGCCAAGGCTGTCCTTTGTCACCGATTCTGTTCATAACTTTTATGGACAGAATTTCTAGGCGCAGACAAGGCGTTGAGGGGATCCGGTTTGGTGGCCACGGGATTAGGTCTCTGCTTTTTGCAGATGATGTAGTCCTGATGGCTTCATCTAGCCGGGATCTTCAGCTCTCACTGGATCGGTTCGCAGCCGAGTGTGAAGCGACCGGAATGAGAATCAGCACCTCCAAGTCCGAGTCCATGGTTCTCGCCCGGAAAAGGGTGGAATGCCATCTCCGGGTTGGGGAGGAGACACTGCCCCAAGTGGAGGAGTTCAAGTACCTAGGAGTCTTGTTCACGAGTGAGGGAAGAGTGGATCGGGAGATCGACAGGCGGATCGGTGCGGCGTCTTCAGTAATGCGGACGTTGTACCGATCCGTTGTGGTGAAGAAGGAGCTGAGCCGGAAGGCAAAGCTCTTAATTTACCGGTCGATCTACGTTCCCATCCTCACCTATGGTCATGAGCTTTGGGTCATGACCGAAAGGATAAGATCACGGGTACAAGCGTCCGAATTGAGTTTCCTCCGCCGGGTGGCGGGGCTCTCCCTTAGAGATAGGGTGAGAAGCTCTGCCATCCGGGAGGGGCTCAACGTAAAGCCGCTGCTCCTCCACATCGAGTGGAGCCAGATGAGGTGGTTCGGGCATCTGGTCAGGATGCCACCCGAACGCCTCCCTAGGGATGTGTTTAGGGCACGTCCAGCTGGTAGGAGGCCACGGGGAAGACCCAGGACACGTTGGGAGGACTATGTCTCCCGGCTGGCCTGGGAACGCCTCGGGATCACCCGGGAAGAGCTAGAAGAAGTGGCTGGAGATAGGGAAGTCTGGGCTTCCCTGCTTAGGCTGCTGCCCCCGCGACCCGACCTCGGATAAGCGGAAGATGATGGATGGATGGATGGATGGAATGTCATACAAAAAACTATTTTATTTGCATGCATGTCATTTATTTGCACAAAAGTAAAGTGTGGGTGAATTTTGAAGCAACGTTTTCCAACGTATGCATTGACCTGATCACTTACCGTAAAAAAAAAAAACCCGCTCCGATTTTTTTTCTTTTGCTGTTAAGGTAAAGGAGCATGTGCTGTCAAAATACATTATGTAATTAATCTGCATTAATACAGGGTTAGTACAATATTTTTTTATTAATTATTGCATAAGTTATTTTTGACGGCTTCACGGTGGCAGAGGGGTTAGTGCGTCTGCCTCACAATACGAAGGTCCTGCAGTCCTGGGTTCAATCCCAGGCTCGGGATCTTTCTGTGTGGAGTTTGCATGTTCTCCCCGTGAATGCGTGGGTTCCCTCTGGGTATTCCGGCTTCCTCCCGCTTCCAAAGACATGCACCTGGGGATAGGTTGATTGGCAACACTAAATTGGCCCTAGTGTGTGAATGTGAGTGTGAATGTTGTCTGTCTATCTGTGTTGGCCCTGCGATGAGGTGGCGACTTGTCCAGGGTGTACCCTGCCTTCCGCCCGATTGTAGCTGAGATAGGCGCCAGCGCCCCCCGCGACCCCGAAAGGGAATAAGCGGTAGAAAATGGATGGATGGATTTTTGACAGCCCTAAAAAAGTAAAATATTTTTCCTCATTAAAAAACCTTTGTGACAGCCATCCCCACCTTTGAGTGAATTACTTCCTCATCACCTTAAGCTTCAGTTTAATGTAGGAATGACTTGAAGGATGTTTTGATTATTTGTAATTTACACTAGAGCACAGGTGTCAAACTCAAGGGGGTCAGATCTGGCCCGCCACATAAAGTACTTTATTTTTTCTCACTAAATGTATTAATTATTACCATTATGACAGAAAAAATACATGCATACATTGTTCACTTTGATATTTGCTAATAGGCCAATGTACTGTATTTTACATTATCATACGTTTCAAACATTTTTTTAAACAGCATTATTCACATGTGAATAATACTGTATAATAGACTGTATTTATGTTATTCACCTGTGAATAACATAAATAAATGCTTAAATATCTGCTAGACCAGGGGTGCCCAACTCAAATATAGAGTGGGCCAAAATTTTAAACGGAACAAAGCTGCGGGCCAAGGTTGAACAAATTAACCTTTTAATAGGGACCCAAACAAGTTTTGCATTAAATATAAACAAGCAAGGCTTATATAACTTTAGTGACATGCAAAATCCAGTTTCAAATAATAATAATAATAATTTTTAAAAAATCAATGGCATATCAAATAAAATTTAAATAAAAATGTTATGCCATTTTTTCTATTTGCAATCTTCTGAGGTGTATATAATTTTTTTTTCCACAGGCTAATAATAAAGTTGGAAATAAAATAACAATAATGAATGAACCAAACATTCAAGCCTTGAAGTAGCAAGAGAAAATGCATGAATAAAATGTTATTTATTGGTCAGTTTGCTTGAAGTTTCCCAGAAGAGTTAGTGCTGCAAGGGCTCCTGGGTATTTGTTCTGTTGTGTTACGGTGCGGATGTTCACCCGAAATGTGTTTGTCATTCTTGTTTGGTGTGGGTTCACAGTGTGGCGCACATTTGTAACAGTGCTAAAGTTGTTTATACGGCCACCCTCAGTATGACCTGTATGGCTGTTGACCAAGTATGTCTTGCATTCACTTGTGCGTGTGTGTGTGTGTAAAAGCCACAAATATTATGTGACACTCTGTTAGTATGGAGGAAAAGCGGATGTGATGACAGGTTGTAGAGAACGCTAAAGGCAGTGCCTTAAATGCACGCCCCCAATATAGTTGTCCAGGTGGAAATCGGTAGAAATTCCAGAGAATGGTTGCCCCGGGAGATTTTCGGGAGGGGCTCTGAACTTCGGGAGTCTACCGGGAAAATTAGGAGGGTTGGCAAGTATGAGTATTAGTGGTGAATGCGGTGTTAGAGCGGCACTGACGCTGTATAACACCGGCGGGCCAGCTCTAATGCTAAATTGATATTGCCTCAAGGGCCAAATTAAATTACACGGCAGGCCAGATTTGGGCCGCGGGCCAGAGTTTGACACCCATGTGCTAGACTGATTTCACAGCAAGTTACCGATTAAATTGTTCACTGTGAAAAAAAGGACATGAGATTTATGGTAAAAAAAACAAAAAAAACCTCCGCCAATTTTATAGTCAAATACAGTGGTACCGTTTTTCAGTGCCTCCAATCAAGCATGTGTTGTGTTGTGTGTCGCATAACAGGGCTGACTTGTGTAACTCTGACCAAAGAAATAGACCGGATACAAAATTGTCCATTGCATAAATATTTAATGTATTTATATTATTCACATGTGAATAATACTGTATAATAGACTGTATTTATGCTATTCATGTGTGAATATCATAAATGCTTAAATATCTGCTAAACTGATTTCACAGCAATTTATCCATCAAAGTGTACACGGTGAAAAAATGACATTAGATTTATGGTAAAAAAACAAAAAAAACAACCTCAACCAATTTTATCGTCAAATACAGTGGAACCGTTTTTTTATTTAGCTTCCACATTTTTACCACACAAATGACACAGTTTTTTAAAGTTAGAGTTAAAGTACCAATGATTGTCACACTCACTTTTGGTGTGGCGAAATTATTCTCTGCATTTGACCCATCCCCTTAATCACCCCCTGGGAGGTGAGGGGAGCAGTGGGCAGCAGCGGTGCCGTGCGCAGGAATCATTTTTGGTGATTTAACCCCCAATTCCAACCCTTGATGCTGAGTGCCAAGCAGGAAGGTAATGAGTCCAGTTTTTATAGTCTTTGGTATGACTCGGCCGGGGTTTGAACTCACAACCTACCGATCTCAGGGCGGACACCCTAACCACTAGGCCACTGAGTAGGTTACAGTTGTTTACAGTGTACTTAAAAAAAACAATACAGTAATAAATGTATTGGCAATTGCGTAATGATTCCATGAGGTGAGTCCTTATATCTACAGTATGTTCATTTGTTATTCACTATAACGATCGGCCCTTTGAAGGCAGCCATGATTGTGATGTGGCCCTCAATGAAAACGAGTTGGACATCCCCATAATCAGGAATGTGTTTATTTTGTTATGGGCCAGTACACAACAAGCTCCACTTTGGGCACTCCTGGTCTACTTTTACTACCCACTGAAAATGAGTCAACAATAAACCATTATAGAGTAAAGAGCTGGAAACACAAGTGAAAACCAAGTGCCTCCAATCAAGCATGGGAGGGTGGGGGGATGGTCTGTCTGGGGTTGCATGTGTTGTGTAGTGTATCGCATAACAGGGCTGACTTGTGTAACTCTGACTAAAGAAATAGACCGGATACAAAATTGTCCATTGCATAAATGTATAATGTATTATGTTTATTATTCAGATGTGAATAAGACTGTATAATAGGCTCTATTTATATTATTCACATTAGAATAATGCTGTTTAAAAGACTTTATTTATATTATTCACACCTAAAAAAAATGTTTATTGTCTTTTGTGAGGCGAACTGTGGTGCTGAATTTCCCCCAGGTATCAATAAAGTGCTTTCTATTCTATTCTATTATATTGACCAGTTTGACCATTAACCGTAAAAACGTCACGGCACGTACTTTACATATGTAAGCACATATGCAAACATACACTCATGCATATAATTACGTTTCATCAAACACATTAACGTTGTTGCCCTAGGGGAAAACTGGGTAACACATGGCACACTGACAAAGATTAACCTATTGTTACTATAACAATCTACAAGGTTACTGCAATGCTGTTTACGAGAAGGGCATGAGCAGACTATTTTTCCTGAGGAAACTTAAGTCCTTTAATGTGTGCAGCAAGCTGTTGGAGATCTTTTATCAGTCTGTTGTGGCCAGTGCCCTGCACTTTGCAGTGGTTTGTTGGGGGAGCAGCACCAGCAAAAGGAACTCAAACCGGATTGATAAACTGATCCGGAAAGCCGGCCAAACTATTGGCTCGCAGTTGGAAGCGTTTGTGTCAGTGAGGGACAGGACAAACTGCTGGCCATCATGGACAATCCTGCCCAACCACTCCAGCAGACAATTGAGGGACAGCGGAGTTCCTACTCCAACAGGCTCCTTCAGCTTCCTTCCCACACTGTGCGATTCAAGAACTCCTTCATTCCGCACTCCATCCAGCTGTATAATCATTCCCCCCTACAGCAATAGATGATATCCGTCCATTACCTGACACCTTCTATGTCAGCTACTTCTCTTTGTTTTAATGTCTATATTCTTTTTCTGCTGCGGCTGCCACATATACTGTAATATTGTATATGGTAATTGGTATATATTGTATATATGTTATTGACATTATATATCTGTATATATAATATACTGTACATATCTTAAGTATATATTTTATATATTCACATATATGTTAAATCATATATTGCTATATTTAGTCTATTTATACCTGCATTGTCCTTTCCATCCTTACACTTTCCATCATTGTAACTGAGCTACTGTGTTGAACAATTTCCCTTGTGGATCATTAAAGTTGGTCTAAGTTTATGTCTAAGTCTAAGTCTAATACAGTTCGCTTCTTTTTGTCCCCTCCATTTATCTGCTTTCTTTTGTATTACAAGTTATCATTACATGTATGTATTGTTGCATTTGAAACAATTCCATTGTTGATAACCGAGGTAATTATTGTTTATATTCATTAGTTTTGCTCCATTTGTACATCCTATTCGCTGATGCTGTTCTGTTATTGCTATTGTTGTGTTTGTTGTTGTCTCTTTGTTTTATCTCCCTCTTGTCCCCGCAATTTCCCCTTCTGTCTTCCTTTTTTTTTATCTTTCTATCCCCTTCTGCTCTGGCCCGGCTGAACCAAATAATAATATAAAAATATTTAATAAAGTCAAATACAAATAAGGCAACACGATAGGTATACCACACATCTCTTTTGTAAAGTAAATCTGTACAGCCGATACGGGCATCCACATCAACTATATGATTTGCCTGAGCAGCAGGACAGGACAAAAAAACTAAACAAAATAACCCCGTCACGGTTATTAAATGGCAATGACTGTTCACTAGGGCTGCGAATCTTTGGGTGTCCCACGATTTGATTCAATATCGATTCTTGGGGTCGCGATTCAATTATAAATCAATTTTTTCCATTCAACGTGATTCTCGATTCAAAAACGATAATTTTCCGATTCAAAAGGATTCTGTATTCATTCAATACATACGATTTCAGCAGGATCTACCCCAGTCTGCTGACATGCTAGCAGAGTAGTAGATTAAAAAAAAAAGCTTATATAATTGTAAAGGACAATGTTCTATCAATTGATTGCAATAATGTAAATTTGTTTTAACCATTTAAACGAACCAAAAATATGACTTATTTTATCTTTGTGAAAACATTGGACACAGTGCGTTGTCAAGCTTATGAGAAGCGATGCAAGTGTAAGCCACTGTGACACTATTGATCTTTTTTTTTTTTTTTTAATAAATGTCTAATTATAATGTCAATGAGGGATTTTAATCACTGCTATGCTGAAATTATTACTAATATTGATACTGTTGTTGATAATATTCATTTTTGTTTCACTACTTTTGGTTTGTTCTGTCGTGTTTGTGTCTCCTCAATTGCTCTGTTTATTGCAGTTCTGAATGTTGCTGGGTCAGGTTTGGTTTTGGAATTGGATTGCATTGTTATGGTATTGCTGTGTAGTGTTTTGTTGGATTGATTAAAAAAAAAAATCGATAAAAAAAAGGGAATCGATTCAAATTCGAATTGATTTTTTTCCCACACCCCTACTGTTCACCCTGTGTTTCAGTCCTCCTCCGACATTATGCTGGTAAGTCACTTTGGGCACAATCTGCACGTGGTGGAAGTTGGTTTACACCCTGGACAAGTCGCCACTTCATCGCAGGAGCATCACAGATAGACAGACAACATTCACACTCATAAATTAATAAATTATTGATAATTGTATTATTAATCTATGACCAAGATTAACTTTATTGATCTTCCCGGGGGAAAATGTTACTAATTTCACGTGATATTGTCATCAACTTTCATCCATGCCTATGTATTTATTTTTAATCAGCTATTTTATGCTGTGTTGATCATAACTGGAATGCACATAATTATCTCCCATGGTCTCGTGCTGATGTTGTACAATCTCCTCAAGAGTAATATTCACGCATTCATTGATTGTACAACAAAAAAATTATAAAATCACAGACATTCTGTAGCGATTTTTATTTGTATTACTGTCGTAAACAACAGGAATAAAATAATACCATAATAACAATACAAAATAATACATATTAACAAAAAATATTAATAATCATACATTAATAAATTATTGGTAATTGTATTATTAATCTAAGACCAAGATTAACTTTATTGATCTTCCAAGGGGAACATGTTACTAATCTGAAGTGTTATTGTCATCAACTGTCATCCATGCCTAAGCAGGAAAACCCAGACTTTCTTCTTCCCTGCCACTTTGTCCAGTTCTTCCCGAAAGATCCCGAGGCGTTCCCAGGCCAGCCGGGAGACATAGTCTCCCTAACGTGTCCTGGGTCTTCCCCATGGCCTCCTACCGGTCGGACGTGCCCTAAACACCTCCTTAAGGAGGCGTTGGGTGGCATCCTGACCAGATGCCTGAACCACCTAATCTGGCTCCATATAAAGTCATATTAAATCCAATGTTATTTCTATTTTTAGTAACAATCAAATCGACCGACTTCCTTTTAAATTGATGTATGATCGATATACATGAAATGTATTTCTATCGATTAGTCGTTGCACCCCTAGTAAAATAATAACATAAGGAGATTGTACAACAGCACTATACCAAGGGAGATAATTATGTGTATTCCAGTTATGATCAACACAGCATGAAATAGCGGATTAAAAATAAATACATAGGCATGGATGATAGTTGATGACAATATCACTTGAGATTAGTAACATTTACCCCCTGGAATATCAATAAAGTTAATCTTGGTCATAATTATTGATAATACAATCATCAATAATTTATTAATTTATGAGTGTGAATGTTGTCTGTCTATCTGTGTTGGCCCTGCGATGAGAAAACGACTTGTCCAGGGTGTACGCCACCTTCCGCCTGATTGTAGCTGAGATAGGCACCAGCGCCCCCCGTGACCCCAAAGGGGATAAGTGGTACAAAATGGATGGATGGATGATTATTAATATTTTTGGTTAATATGTATTATTTTGTATTGTTAATATGGTATTATTTTATTCCTGTTGTTTATGACAGTATTACAAATAAAAATCGCTACAGAATGGGTGTGATATTATAAATTTTTTGTTGTAAAATCAATGAATGCGTGAATATTACTATAATCGCACAGTCCAAATCTATAACGGCTGCATGCCTCCACTGTGGACTGAACATTTGAGCATTAAGTGCATTGTACGCAGCAAAAACTGAAATCTAAGTAAGATTACATATCTCAAATACGGGTGGTATTAGCTTATTTTCTGTCTGATAAGCTAATTCTTCTCACTAAGCAGCTTTTATGTTAGAGTGTTTTACTTGTTTTTTCATATTATATTACAGCTTATAGCTGAGATGTTATGACCTATATTGAGTAAAACATGCTTGAAACTAGAATATCAACTGATGCAAAGCTGTCTAATTAACACTCAAGTATAAAACTACTTTTTTAAAGTAATAATGTCAGAGTTATTTGTTGCTGACCAAGTGTCCCCGCACCCAGCGGGGAAGAGTCAAGTGGGGACGGCGAATGGAACGCCGCTGCCATCTGTGAGGCGGTCGCCCATGAAACGACCCCCTCTGTGGCCGACAGGTGTATGGTGGTGCCCTCTGCTGGCCCACCGGAGAAGATGGTGGTGTCTGTTGCAGACCAACTTGTGATGATGGAGCCGTAGTTTGCAGACCCACTGGGGCGAGAAGAAACTGTGCCTCCCCAGCTGCACAGCTACTTCGAGCCCCCCCCTCAAGGGACGGATGACAGATGTCCATCGAGAAGCCAACATAGGACAGGGATGGGTGGGAGGGATTGCAAAACGAGAGAAAGTGTCTCCTTGATTTGTCCATCAATTCCAACACCTTGTTTAGCCTCTCCGACAACGACAACTCTGCAGGGTTCGAATTTGGCTGGATCATTCTGTCAGTTATTTGTTGTTGACGAACCCCAAGATGCAGAGACGGAGGCAGGCATAGCATATGAAAACATGATTTAATTAAAACTAAACAAGTACAAACAAAAAGCACTTACGTGGGCGGAATAACAAACTAAGGGAGCTAGCACTGGAAGCTAGAAAACAAAAAGGAACTTTAGCATGGAAGCTAGTGGATAGCAAACAGAAAAACTGGAAATAACTAATGGCTAACAAGAACAGCTTACCGCTACGACGACCAGGACAAAATGTAGCACGACAGGTAATAGCTGAAAAGAATCACATCGACACGACAAGAGCAACATGAGGCAACGACATGTGCAAATGACAATACAATGATCCAGCCACTGACACAAGACAAAGCAGGTACAAATAGGAGGGGGCTGATTGGCAAGAGGTGTGGCCAGGAACACAGCACTCAGGGACCAAGATAGGAAGCTGACAAAATAAGAGCACTAGACAGGAACTAAAGACAGGAGATACTAAACACACAGGAAACAGACAAATGCAGAGGAAAAAAACTAAAACATAGACAAACTGTCAGGGGAAAGCCTGACAAATAATTTCTTACTTCAAGCATGAAAAAAAAAATCATGATGCTGAGCGCATATCATGACGTCAAGATAATGGCACTAGCATTTACTTAATTTAAAAATATTTTTCAACATATTGAGCAAAAAGGTGTCTTTTTTCCCTACCAGGAAAAATACACTTGTTATTAGTGAGAATGTACTTATTTTAAGTTATTTTTGGGTTCATTGAGGGTAGCTAATTTTACTTGTTCTGGAAAGTCTTGACAAACCAAATTTTCTTGTTCTATTGTCAGATAATTTTGCTTACTTCAAATAAAATACCCCTCATTTTTGTATTTTTTTTTTTTTCTTGTTTATGAACACTGACTTTTTGCATTGTACACACTGCGATCTTGCAAGTGTGAAGACACATTGGAGTTTGAAGAGGAAGTGTTGTGATAGAAACTACAGGCCTCTGTCGTCTTCCACTTCCTCCTCTGTCACCACGCCGCAGTTTCTTGTGAAACTCAACTCAAAGTAGTAACGGGTTGTGGCACTGCCTTTTCCTGCATCGGCCTGTGTCTCGTTCTGCAATTTTGTACGGTGCAAAGTCATCTACATAGCATGAGTACATCCGTCCTCTGCAGTGGACATTAGTTTTCAGTCCATTTTGTTTGTCAGAGAAAACAAATCGCCACAAATGTCCACTACGGAGGACGTTGGTTCTCAGGAGGCTATGCAGTTTGTACACTCCTCTTGCAAGGAGTCATGCAGCCTGTGGAACTGCAGAGTTCCTTAATTTGTTAAAAAATATAAAATAATAGAACCCCTGAATTCCAATCCAAAACTGAATGCATCAATTTATCAATAGTCCATACAAACTACAAGATAGAAGATGTGGAAAAAGTCCAAAACGACAGTACCATTGTCCCAGTAGGCCTCTTGTTGTAGTCTTGTCAGGTGCACACTGCCCAGTCAGAATATTTGGGGTTGAAAAAGTACCAGATGAATTCTGTCAGAACGCCATCCCGCAGCAGTGAAGGTCAGAGGTGCCTGCCATGGACAAGACATCCAGCAAAGCGTTTGAGTTCCTCATACGCTGAAAAACAGCAGTGTGTGAAACAAGAACTGCTCGAAGGTGACACACACACACATACACGCACACACACTTACCACATGAGCTAAAGTTGTGACTTCTCCATTTCTGTCACAGTCAAATTCCTGGGCTAAAGGCTGAGAATAACTCGCGTCAAAAGGTAGGGTGATGAGTCGGTTTAAAGGGCTGATGGCCCCACCTGCAAAAGAGGTCTTCACATTGTAGTTCAAGTGATGAGGTTTGGCTTGTGTGTGCATGAAGCTCCACCCAGGCTGGGATTGCTTCATGTCGTTTGTGCCGTCAGAGAAGCTGATGCCTCCAACGCCCATGTTGACTGATGCGGTCATGTGACTTTTTTACACCAGGTGTAAGTGGAGGAGTTCAAGTTCTAGGAGTCTTGTTCTCGGGTGAGGGAAGAGTGGATCGTGAGATCAACAGGCGGATCGGTGCGGCTTCTTCAGTAATGCGGAGACTGTATCGATCCATTGTGGTGAAGAAGGAGCTGAGCCGGAAGGCAAAGCTCTCAATTTACCGGTCGATCTACGTTCCCATCCTCACCTATGGTCATGAGCTTTGGGTTATGACCGAAAGGACAAGATCACGGGTATAAGCGGCCGAAATGAGTGTCCTCCGCCGGGTGGCGGAGCTCTCCCTTAGAGATAGGGTGAGAAGCTCTGCTTTCCGGGGGGAGGTCAAAGTAAAGCCGCTGCTCCTCCACATGGAGAGGAGCCAGATGAGGTGGTTCAGGCATCTGGTCAGGATGCCACCCGAACACCTCCCTAGGGAGGTGTTTAGGGCACGTCCAACCGGTAGGAGGCCACGGGGGAAGACACAGGACACGTTGGGAAGACTATGTCTCTCGGCTGGCCTGGGAACGCCTCGGGATCCCCCGGGAAGAGCTGGACGAAGTGGCTGGGCAGAGGAAAGTCTGGGCTTCCCTGCTTAGGCTGCGGCCCCCGCGACCCGACTTCAGATAAGCGGAAGAAAATAGATGGATGGATGGATGGAATCTTGCCTTCCTTCATACTTCCTCCAAACGAGCCATTTGAAATTTTCCCAAGTGTTATATAAGCGTGTATTTCCATATAGGGTGGAGATTTACTCAAGTGCTTTGCATGAGTCTGTCATTGTAGGGTTAACAAATTATTTTCTGTATGAATAAAATCCCTTTTTAACATTTACTTAAGTAAAATTCACTACATTTGCACAGAAACCTATACATGGTGCTCCATCGCCTTAAGTGTGTGTGTGTGTGTTTGTGTAAGAAAAAGAGAGCGTGGCTTATTGCATGTCTTCTTGCAAAATGACACTAAAATAATGTTTGCAGATAAAGTTTTCCACATCTTCTTAGCACACTGTAGAACAGGGGTCTCAGCGGGGCAATTGAAGCCTGCAAGACGTTATTTTGCGGCCCCCACCTTAATATGAAAGTTTAATGTTAGTGCAACCCACACGTTTTATATGAATTGACAGCGTTGTGTGCAGAGCTGAAGGAATCTACCAATCACGGTGTGGTATATGGCTCCCGGGGGCCGAATATTGACGTCACTTGCGTGATGCAAGCAGAGAAACGTTTTGCCACTTTTCCAGTAGACCCGTACGTGCTGCTGTAACAGTCCGGGCCGAGGAGATGAGCGGTCCGGTATCTTCCAAAGCACTCCGCCGAAAGACCAAGCGGCAACTCAAAACTGTGGTGCACTGCGGTATCTTCCGAAGCACTCCGCCGAAAGACCAAGCAACAATACAAAACTGTGGTGCACTGGACCCCAGCACTGATACTCTGACAGAGAGTCGCAGGGCAAATCGGACCTGTAACACGTTAGTCACGACGTTAGCCCGTTCGGGGCTAATTGTGCAACTGTAACTGTAAACTCCACGGCGAGCCCTCCCCACCTCCCGTTGGCTCCAGACAGAGACGATTTTTGTTATTTGGGTCCAAAATACCCCTGCGTTCGTGGAAAAGCGGCAAATGAGTGAAAGCACAGAAATGTTGCCATGGGGATGAGGGTTTTCTTATGTGCCTGGCTGCAGTCACACCACGACACCTGTCCGTCAGTAATAACAGTCCCCGATAACCTGGACCAATTCCAACCGTTATTTGTTTTTTTTTATTGTTTAATTTGTATTGCCTCACATGATGAACACTACATATATTTCTATGTTACGCCGGATAACACTCCGGGAGCCGTCACTGTTTTGCACTCGCCATCCCGGTATATTCCCGGCTTATGTTGTGGTTTGTGGCAGTGCGTGCACGTGTTGGTTGTCGGGGCTGGCTGGGGGGGTGCTGCGTGTCTGGGGCCACTGGGTCCCGCCGTCCACCCCTTCCAGTCGTGGGGGCCTAGTTGGGAGGGTCGGTCTTCCTGTCCGGCTGTGGGGAGTCCCTGGGGCCCTTGATGTTAATGAATCGGCAGGTTCGCCTCATTGCCTCTTTATGTGCAACAATCATGACTAAAATGGTGAAGCTTTATTTTTATTTGCAATTTTCTTTTATTGACAGAGTATTAAAGAAACACATTCATTATTGATTTAGCTTATTTATTCTAAAACACAATTGTATGTAAATTTTTACAAATGAAATCAAGAGTGAGATTACTAATTTAGTGTTGATATTTGAATGCGCCCAGGGCCTCTCTAGTTTTCATTTAACACATGCAGAGACACTACAACGTTGTGTCGTTGTTTGTGCTGTGGCGCCATCTTTTGGACAAGTTTGCTCACTGCGGGTGCTGCTGGGTGAATATCTTCAGTGTTTCTTGCTGTTTAAATCTTTGAATCGGAAGTACAAGTGCTGTTCCATCGTCTAATCGTCCATAGGGTGCTCTACTCGTATGGATTTTTCAATTAGAACTCCAAGCAACTTTTGTAAGTTTTACAATGTAAGTAATACTGAAGTTTTAAAATGTAACTAAAACTTTTGATACTTACTAAACCGTTACATGTGTGATGTCTGTAGGAGTGTTTTCCTGCATATATCCTATCATAAGGTAATGACGCTGGCGTCGTTAGAAATAGCTAATATGCTAACACGTTTACAAGTGTCTGTGTTATAAATATAATTAACCTACAATGGCAATCTTTTTGTATTGTTTCAGTTTTACAATTTCCTTAATAAATTCACCAAGACATCTCCATGGAATTATTGAGTCTGTTTACCTGATTAGAGAGCTCACTTCCGCAATTAGTGGGTCCAACATGATGACTTCTGTTTGGTTTAATCAGTCATTTTACTGTCGTGTAACAGGCACCGTTTGGAAACCATTAAGGCATGTAAATAAACATTTACAGAATCTTTCGGTGTCAATAACCCATTTAACAGTGTATATAACTGCAGCTTGGTACAGCTACTATATGTAAAACTTTTTATTCCTAAAATTTAGTGGGTGCAGCCACATCCCGGTGCGCTCTATGGTCCGGAGAATACGGCAGTTCCAGCTCCAACATTAAAGTGAGTGTCGCTTCAGACGCAGCATTGTTTACTGCAAGTTAACAACCACTGATGCACATAGAAAGCTCTCTCTCGCTCAGGAAGATAGTCAACGAAAGTTGTTGTTGCCCACAATGCAAATACTGAAATCTAAGTAAAATTAAATATCTCAAATAAGGGTGATATGTGCTTATTTTCTGTCTGACAACATAATTGTTCTCACTAAGCAGATTTTATGTTAGTGTTTTACTTGTTTTAAGTGTTTAGGTCCTAAATTTTCTCAGGAAAATATTAAAGCTTGTTGCTGAGATTTTGACCCATACTGAGTAAAGAATGCTAGAAACTAGAATAGCAACTGATGCAAAGCTGTGTCATCAACACTCACAAGTACAGAACTACTATTTTAAAGTAATAATTTCTTACTTCAAGCATTAACAAAAAATCATGATGCCAAACGCATATCATTATGTCAAGATAATGGCACTATCATTTACTTCATTTAAGAATAGTTTTTAACATATTGAGCAAAACGGTCTCTTTTTTTTCTACTAAGAAAAGTGCACCTGTTATTAGTGAGAATATACTTCTTTTAAGATATTGTGGGTTCATTTAGGTAAGCTAATTGTGCATGTTTTGGAAAGTCTTGACAAGCAGAATTTTCTTGTTTTATTGGCAGATAATTTTGCTTAGTTTAAATAAAATACCCCTAATTTTGTTTAATTTTTTTCTTGTTTTTGAACACTTGACGTTTTGCAGTGCACACAGGAAAACACCGTCTTATTTTTTTGTGATAGAGTGATTGGGGCTCATACTTGTTTGGTACCAAAATACATTCATGAAGTTTGGTTCTTTTATGAATCTATTATGGGTCTACTGAAAATGTGACCTAATCTGCTGGGTCAAAAGTATACATAAAGAAATGTTAATATTTGGTTACATGTCCTTTGGCAAGTTTCACTGCAATAAGGCACTTTTGGGAGCGTTCCACAAGCTTCGGGCAAGCTTCGGGTTGAATTTTTGACCACTCCTCTTGACAAAATTGGTGCAGTTCAGCTAAATCAGCCAAACAGCTCAATGTTTGTTTCATCTGACCACACAGCTTTCCTCCAGAAGGTCTTATCTTTGTCAATGTGATGTCATACTAAACAAAAATTGAGCTGTTTGGCCACAATACCCAGCAATATTTTTGGAGGAGAAAAGGTGAGGCCTTTAATCCCAGGAACACCATGAAGCATGGTGGTGGTGGTATTATGCTCTGGGCCTGTTTTTTTGCCAATGTAACTGGTGCTTTAAATGGGACAATGAAAAAGGAGGATTACCTCCAAATTCTTCAGGACAACCTAAAATCATCAGCCCGGAGTTTGGGTCCTGGGCGCAGTTGGGTGTCCAACAGGACATTGATCCCAAACACACGTCAAAAGTGGTAAAGGAATAGCTAAATCAGGCTAGAATTAAGGTTTTAGAATGGCCTTCCCAAAGTCCTGACTTAAACTTGTGGACAATGCTGAAGAAACAAGTCCATGTCAGAAAACCAACACATTTAGCTGAACTGCACCAATTTTGTCAAGAGGAGAGGTCAAACATTCAACCAGAAGCTTGTGGATGGCTACCAAAAGCACCTATTGCTGTGAAACTTGCCAAGGGACATGTAAGCAAATATTAACATTGCTGTATGTATACTTTTGACCCAGCAGATTTGGTCACATTGTCAGTAGACCCATAATAAATTCATAAAAGAACTAAACTTCATGAATGTTTTTTGTGACAAACAAGTATGTGCTCCAATAACTCTATCACAAAAAAAAAGAGTTGTAGAAATTATTGGAAACTCAAGACAGCCATGACATTATGCTCTTTACAAATGTATGTAAACTTTTGATCACAAATGGACACACACACACACACACATATACATATATACATATATATATATATATATATATATATATATATATATATATATATATATATATATATATACATACACATATATACATACATACATACATACCAGGGGTGTAATGGTACGTGTATATGTATTGAAACGTTTCGGTACGGGGGTTTCGGTTCGGTTCGGAGGTGTACCGAACGAGTTTTCACACGGACATTTTAAGTAGCGTACCGCACGTTGTGTAAACAATACACACCGAGGCAAAACACGGCATGCTAGCAGCGACCGGGCTACGATAGACTGACCATACCTCCTCTTTTCACCGGATGCGTCCTTTTTTGCAGAGCTGTCCGGGTGGAATTTCTTAAATACCTCAAATGTCCGGCATTTTAAGTTAGGGTTGCGTGTATTTTCAATGTACGTTCAGGGTTAAGAATGGGTTAAAAACAAAACAAATTGTGCGCCGCAAAATTCGTGAGGGAGGGGCAGAGACAGAGACAGCGACAGAGAGAGCGAGAGAGTTATGATAAACGCGCATGCGTCGCCAGGCTCTGCTTTTTACCCATAGATTTATCAGATCCAAAAACTTGTTGAAAAATAAACAAGTGATTTAATTATAAATAAAGATTTCTACACATAGAAGTAATCATCAACTTAAAGTGCCCTCTTTGGGGATTGTAATAGAGATCCATTTGGATTCATGAACTTAATTCTAAAAATGTATTCACAAAAAAATAAATCTTTAACATCAATATTTATGGGACATTTCCACACAAAATCTAGCTGTCAACACTGAATATTGTATTGTTGCATTTCTTTTCACAGTTTATGAACTTAAATTCATATTTTGTTGAAGTATTATTCAATAAATATATTTATAAAGGATTTTTGAATTGTTGCTATTTTTAGAATATTAAAAAAAAAAATCTCACGTACACCTTGGCATACCTTCAAGTACCCCCAGAGGTACGCGTACCCCCATTTGAGAACCACTGTTTTAAAGAACCACGGCACATTCTAAAAATATTATCAAAATAAACAAAAAGAAACAAAAGTGAAATAAAAAAGCTTAAAGGCTAAATGTAATTTAGAAAAAGTTGCAACGTTGACTAATAAAACAAAGCTTTTTTTTTTTCTTTCAAACTGTCTTGTTCAAAACATAATATTGAATCAAAATCAATGTTATTATGAATTACTGACCTATCCAAGTTTCCCATTACTTCACATCAAATATTCCACAAAAAAAATATTTTTAGTGGAAGATTTTACAAATTTGGTAAATAAATAACCAAAAAATGTATAGTTTGTTGTTTTCTTACTGTACCAAAAATGAACCGAACCGTGACCTATGAACCGAAGTACGTATCGAACTGAAATTTTTGTGGTGTAGACTCTTTAAACAATATTTTCTATTAGGAAAAAAACACAATATCTTATGTAATTAGTTATATCCTCAATTCTATCATTTTTAAACTTGTATGGATAAAATACAATTATTTTTGCTAAAAATAGGATTATGATGTCAAGTCAATGTTTAAAATCAAATAGCTCTTAAAACTTGGGAAATTTCTCGGAATAAAATGTAAAATCCTGGCAATTGGTGAATAATTTGTAGTGTACCCTTTCCAAACAAGGTAACCAGAAAATTAGGAATAGATATATATTTTGGTTTTATTTATTTTTATACATTTTTTACAAATATTAAAAATTGTGGTGTCAAATGATAATTTATTAAAATTTTTGCATGCACTGACCTGATCACTGACCGTATAACAACCCTCAGCCTTTCAGGCTTTACCTTTACCTTAACCATCCGTGGTTAGGGTAAAGGAGCATCCATCCATTTTCTACCGCTTGTCCCTTTTGGGGTCGCTGGGGGTGCTGGAGCCTATCTCAGCTGCATTTGGGCGGAAGGCGGTGTACACCCTGGGCAAGTCACCCCTTCATCACAGGGCCAACACAGATAGACAGACAACATTCACACTCACAATCACACACTAAGGTCAATTTAGTGTTACCAATCAACCTATCCCCAGGCGCATGGAAGCCGTAGTACCCGGAGGGAACCCACGCAGTCACGAGAGAACATGCAAACTCCACACAGAAAGATCCTGAGCCCGGAATTGAACTCAGTACTACTTCATATTGTGAGGCACATGCACTAACCCCTGTTCCACCTTGCTGCCCTAAAGGAGCATGTACAGTCAAAACACATTGCGTGATTAACAATGCCATAGTTTTTTGCGATTAACCACATGAAAAAAAATCGAATAATGGTCAAATCAACGTCCTTATTATTTTGTCTCTAAGTACAGCGCTCATTGATGCATGATGAATCACATAAAAAGTTTTGTTTCCGGAAAATTAAGCTATTGTGTTGTGTCAAAATGATATGCTTATCAGTTGATTATTTACACATTGATATGTTTAATAATGTATGAAATTGCAGGACAGATAGCTCATTTTAAACCAAGTGTAATTGGTTTAATATTTCCTTTTTAAAAAAATAATGTACAGGGCAGAAGCTCTTACACCGAAGCATTCTTCAACTTCTTTCATTTTGTGAAGGAGGGGAGGACGTGGGGTAATTTGTGGTAAAAGTGGATAAAATGATAACATGGACACAAACGTAATAAAAAAAAAAAAACACGAATAGCACCCTTCCAGATGAAAGCACCACAAAAAGACACAAGAGTACATTCCCACATGCACAGCTGCATTCGCTGTGAACGTCAGCAGCATCAGTACAATACACATCGAATAGTAAGACATCACATATACGATTTGTATGTGGCACATCATTAACGTGTAAATACACTACATAGACAAAAGTATTGGAACATGAATACACATCTGGAACAAGTTTGGACATTGCTTCTAGAACAGCAAAGAACTTCTGGAGTGTACCTGTGGGTTATTTTGTCCGGTCATCCAGAAGGAGAGTTCACCAATGTTGGACCTGAGAGAGGGCCTGCTGTGGCTCTGTGTTGAAGTTCACCCTATAGGACCAAATTGTCTTGTCAAGATGGATAATTAACATTCAAAAGGTTGAACGGAGACAACAGAACTCTTCTTTGTTGAAAAAGTTTCACTTTCCATATTTACACAGTGCAAGGAGTGAGGAGAGACAAAACAACCTTTTGACCAGGGGTCTGCAACCTGCGGCTCTGCAGTTCCCTGGAGCTTTTCAAAAACGCATGAAAATAGAAAAAGATGGGGAAAAATATATATTTTTGTTTTGATAGTTTTTCGAGGAGGACAATCCCACTATTTATATTAAACATGCTTTTCTGATGAGAGAATTTGGCGAGTGCCGTTTTGTCTTACTAATTTTGGCAGTCCTTGAACTCCCCACAGTCTGTTTACATGTGCAATTTTCTTGTTTTATGCCACACTTTCTTTGTCTTATTTTGTCCACTAAACTATTTATGCTGTGTGTGAATGCAAAAATGTGAGCTTTGTTGATGTTACTGACTTGTGTGGAGTGCTAATCAGGCATATGTGGTCAGTGCATGACTTCAAACGAATCAATGCTAACATGCTATTTAGGATAGCTATATGTACATATTGCATCATTATGCCTCACTTGCAGGTATATTTGAGCTTATTTAATTTCCTATGTCCTCTGTGTATTTAATTCATATCTGCATTTCTTGTGACATATTATCTGTTTGTAATATTGGCTGCATTTCTGATAGTTGTTTGTGTGCCATGTTGTTCCAGACCACAGCAAACATTACCCAGCTTGCATATATTGTTATAAATCCATTTGAAGAAGACAGCCTGCTATTTTCTTAAACTTGGACCTTTGACCATTCTAAGCCAGAAATATCCAAACATTATCTCACCCTCTAAGAAGCCTCTGTTTTACTAATGTTTTCCAATTTTGTAAAATGGGTACAATAAATGTTATATTTCAACATTTCTGTCAGCGAAGATTTGTGTCAGCCTGCGGCACAGTCATTTTGATAATAGGCTAATATAGCTAATATTAACACTACACTTACGTCATGTGTTGCCTTCATTATAACACTTATATACGGCTTTTCATTTTTCGCGGCCCCAGACATATTTTTTTATGTTGTATTTTTGGTTCAATATGGCTCTTTCAACATTTTAGGTTGCCGACCCCTGCTTTAGACAAATGCATGGCACGGCAAAAAAGAAGGGCAGTTTTTCAGGGCTTTTGTAACAATGTCCAAATTCTGCTTCTAAGAATGTCCCGGCATCTCTCCTCTAATGATAGTCTTGTCCCACTGGAGGAGTGTTTACTAACAGTTGTTTTGTCAACCAGACAGCAACAGCACAGGTACCTTTTCACATTTGAACCCATTTTCGGTACTTGGGAATCGACATGTTTAATAATAAAATCTTACAATGTAGCATTTAAAAATCATAACCGTGCTATCCAGTTGTCAATCCGTCACAACGTTTAGGGCAGGTGTGTCAAAAGTACGGCCCGTGAACAGGTTTTATCTGGCCCTTGGGATGAGTTTGCGAAGTATAAAAATGAGCCGACATTTTTGAATGAAAGAAACTGCTGTTCTAAATTTGTCCACTAAATGTCGCCTTATCAATTATTTGTATCTTCGTAGATCAGGGGTAGGGAACCTGTGGCTCGCGAGCCAGATGTGGCTCTTTTGACAACTGTATCTGGCTCTCAGATAAATCTTTGCGACATTGCTTAACACGATAAGTATTGAATAATTACGCTGGAAATAACAGTGTTAAAAATAACGTTCAAATAATAAAACATTGTCATGCATTTTAATCCATCCATCCGTTTTCTACCGCACCCGTTCAAGGTTGCGGGTGGCTCAAACAAACCCAGCTGTTGTTTGGGGTACAGGAGGGTCGCATTATGGAAAGAAGTATTTCATTATAATTGGTTAGCTTCAGAATAACAATGTTATTAAAAAGAATAAGAGACTTACTAGACTCTAAACATGTTGGTCTTACTTAAAAATGCACGCATTGTATTCAGTGTTAGAACAAATATTATATGGCTCTCACGGAAATACATTTTACAATATTAGGATTTCATGGCTCTCTCAGCCAAAAAGGTTCCCGACTCCTGTTGTAGATGATGCTACAAATGTAAAAAACTAAACCACATTAGTGCACCAGTTGAGGCAAATGAGCAAACTCCATAAATAACAACCTGTGATTTAATTTTGATATTATTTTTCTATCTAGATAGATTGAAAATGAACACCAATGAGTTGACTGATGAACATTGTCACATCATTTATTCAGAAAGTATAAATAAGGACAAAAGAAGATAGAATACTATTAACCGCAACATGTAAGTGTAAAAAAAACCAAACAACATTATGATTTGTAAATTTTCAGAATGTGCTTGTTCTATTTTTAAACAAAGAAAACAATCTGAAGTTGTCTTTATTTTTAAGTTATCCTGCTGTGATTTTACCAGTCCGGCCCACTTGAGAGTAGATTTTTCTCTATGTGCCCCCGATCTAAAATGAGTTTGACACCTCTGGTGTAGGGTTTACGTTATGTTGCCAGTGCTCCTAAGCCTCCCTTTGTTACATTTCCTGTTGCTAGTAACGTTTCCGTTTCTTGATTAGTGGTTCCATCTGCTACTGCCCTAAATATGCCTTTTTCTAGGCCCGAGCAACGTGCACTCGACATGGTTGCATTGTTCGTCTTACAACAAGTTACGTTCGTGGTGCCATATGCTACTATAAGTGTTAAGACTTTACGTTTTGATATGCGATGCTAAGCTAAGTTTGTCTTGAGCTCTGTGCGCTTCCAGCGGCCTTTTTGCGTTTTGCCTTGCCTTGGATTAAAAGACTTCTCTTACCTGTATAGCTGTTCTCCTTCTGGAAGAACACAATCCTGACCCGAACACAACACCAGTTGTTTACCTTTTCTTATTACATTTCATAGTCTTATTTGCAAGCACTACATATTGGGGATGCACTAAAGAAATCTATTCACATCCAATTTGCGGTTCTTTTTAATTGCGATTCTAAATCGATTCATAATTCTCAAAAATCAAGAAAAAAGATATACATAAATGTTTTTAAAGACTGCATTTTTTAAAAAAGAATCGAATCAAGAATTGGTTTGGATCAAGAACAGTTTCTGAATCGAATCATGACTCTAAGAAGCAAAATCTAATTGTAATTCGTTGTAGGATTCACATCCCTAAAAAAACGGTTGTTTTGCCACTAGAGAGAAACACCAACCCTTAGGATAGATACCTTTCACCCATCCATCCATCCATCCATTTTCCTACCGCTTATTCCCTTTGGGGTCGCGGGGGGGGGGGGGGGGGGGGGGCGCAGGTGCCTATCTCAGCTACAATCGGGCGGAAGGTGGACAAGTCGCCACCTCATCACAGGGCCGATACCTTTCACATTTGAACTGATACAGTTTCAATTCCTGTTACCTGGGAATCAATATCGGTACTTACCGGTACCAATTTTCAGTACTTTTGTGTGCTAATAAATGGCAATTGTTTAATAATAAAATCTTTTTTTTTTTTTACATAACATTTAAAAGTGACCTGATTCTGATAACTGTGCTGTCCAGTTGTCATAGTTTTTTTTCTTATTACCGTATTTTTCGGACTATAAGTCGCAGTTTTTTCCATAGTTTGCCCGGGGGTGCGACTTATACTCAGGAGTGACTTATGTGTGAAATTATTAACACATTACCGTAAAATATCAAATAATATTATTTAGCTCATTCACGTAAGAGACTAGATGTATAAGAATTAATCGGATTTAGCGATTAGGAGTGACAGATTGTTTGGTAAACTTATAGCATGTTTTATATGTGGGGCGGTATAGCTCGGTTGGTAGACCGGCCGTGCCAGCAACTTGAGGGTTGCAGGTTCGATCCCCGCTTCCGCCATCCTAGTCAATGCTGTTGTGTCCTTGGGCAAGACACTTTACTCACCTGCTCCCAGTGCCACCCACACTGGTTTATATGTAAAAATTAGATATTGGGTTTTACTATGTAAAGCGCGTTGAGTCACTAGAGAAAAAGCGCTATATAAAAAATATAATATGTTATAGTTATGTTACGTCAACATACCAGTTGGTTATTTATGCGTCATATAACGTACACTTATTCAGCCTGTTGTTCACTATTCTTTATTTATTTTAAATTGCCTTTCAAATGTCTATTTTTGGTGTTGGGTTTTATCAAATACATTTTCCCCAAAAAATGCGACTTATACTCCAGTGCGACTTATATATGTTTTTTTCCTTCTTTATTATGCATTTTCGGCAAATGTGACTTATACGCCGGAGCGACTTATACTCCGAAAAATACGGTACATTTTAAGGCTCATTTTCAAGTATTATAAAGTAAGGTCGACCAAAAATATTGACATCCATATTGCAATTCCCATATTATTTTCAAAAATCTATTAAAAAATTAAATCAAATAAAGAATATTTTTTAGACAATCTCCAAGCTTAATCGCTGCACGTATTACATTATACATCAGCAGCCAAGATGAGCCTAACCTGTAAACAGTGTTGAAAAGGTTTTATTATAATTTTTTATACAAAAAAATATATTCCGAGAATCGTCTTGATTTCAGAATCAATTCCGAATCGAATCATTGCCCCAAAAATCGCATTTTAATTGATTGGAGAGGTGATTCACATCCCTACTGACCAGTTGTTTTGCCATCTGACAGCAACAACAACCCCACTGTTATCACCAGGGATGGGTACCTTTAACGTTTGGACCGATAAGGTACCAACTCCCGGTACCTGGGAATAATCCTCATGGGATAGGCACCCGCGCCCACCGCAACCCCAAAGGGAATAAGCGGTAGAAAATGGATGGATGGGTACACATTTTCGGTGCTTTTGTGTGTGTTAATAGCTACATAATAAAATCACGTGTTTATTGTAACATTTAAAATTAAGATGATTATAATAACTGTGTAGTCCAGTTGTTGTATCTTGTTTTCTTATTACATTTCTGAGTCTCATTTATCAATCAATCAATCAATGTTTATTTATATAGCCCCAAATCACAAATGTCTCAAAGGACTGCACAAATCATTACGACTACAACATCCTCGGAAGAACCCACAAAAGGGCAAGGAAAACTCACACCCAGTGGGCAGGGAGAATTCACATTCAGTGGGACGCCAGCGACAATGCTGACTATGAGAAACCTTGGAGAGGACCTCAGATGTGGGCAACCCCCCCCCTCTAGGGGACCGAAAGCAATGGATGTCGAGCGGGTCCAACATGATACTGCGAAAGTTCAATCCACAGTGGCTCCAAGACAGCAGCGAGAGTCCCGTCCACAGGAAACCATCTCGAGCGGATCAGCAGCGTAGAGATGTCCCCAACCGATACAGGCGAGCGGTCCATCCTGGGTCCCGACGAGCGGTCCATCCTGGGTCTCGACTCTGGACAGCCAGTACTTCATCCATGGTCATCGGACCGGACCCCCTCCACAAGGGAGGGGGGGACATAGGAGAAAGAAAAGAAGCGGCAGATCAACTGGTCTAAAAAGGGGGTCTATTTAAAGGCTAGAGTATACAGATGAGTTTTAAGATGAGACTTAAATGCTTCTACTGAGGTAGCATCTCGAACTGTTACCGGGAGGGCATTCCAGAGTACTGGAGCCCGAACGGAAAACGCTCTATAGCCCGCAGACTTTTTTTGAGCTCTAGGAATCACTAATAAGCCGGAGTCTTTTGAACGCAGATTTCTTGCCGGGACATACGGTACAATACAATCGGCAAGATAGGCTGGAGCTAGACCGTGTAGTATTTTATACGTAAGTAGTAAAACCTTAAAGTCACATCTTAAGTGCACAGGAAGCCAGTGCAGGTGAGCCAGTACAGGCGTAATATGATCAAACTTTCTTGTTCTTGTCAAAAGTCTAGCAGCCGCATTTTGTACCAACTGTAATCTTTTAATGCTAGACATTGGGAGACCCGAAAATAATACGTTACAGTAATCGAGACGAGACGTAACAAACGCATGGATAATGATCTCGGCGTCTTTAGTGGACAAAATGGAGCGAATTTTAGCGATATTACGGAGATGAAAGAAGGCCGTTTTAGTAACGCTTTTAATGTGTGACTCAAAGGAGAGAGTTGGGTCGAAGATAATACCCAGATTTTTTACAGAGTCACCTTGTTTTATTATTTGGTTGTCAAATGTTAAAGTTGTATTATTAAATAGAGGTCGGTGTCTAGCAGGACCGATAATCAGCATTTCCGTTTTTTTGGCATTAAGTTGCAAAAAGTTAGCGGACATCCATTGTTTAATTTCATTAAGACACGCTTCCAACTGACTACAGTCCGGCGTGTTGGTCAGCTTTAGGGGCATGTAAAGTTGGGTGTCATCAGCATAACAGTGAAAGCTAATACCGTATTTGCGTATGACGTCACCTAGCGGCAGCATGTAGATGCTGAAGAGTACAGGGCCAAGGACCGAACCCTGGGGAACTCCACACGTTACCTTAACATAGTCCGAGGTCACACTGTTATAGGAGACGCACTGCATCCTATCAGTAAGATAAGAGTTAAACCATGACAGGGCTGAGTCCGAAATACCAATTCGTATTTTGATACGCTCTAATAAAATATTATGATCGACGGTATCGAAAGCAGCGCTAAGATCGAGGAGCAGCAACATAGATGACGCATCAGAGTCCATCGTTAGCAATAGATCATTAGTCAGTTTTGCGAGGGCTGTCTCAGTCGAGTGATTTGCCCTGAAACCGGATTGAAAGGTTTCACATAGATTGTTAAACGCTAAGTGCTCATTTAGCTGCTCTGCAACAATTTTTTCGAGGATTTTCGAAATAAAGGGAAGGTGAGACACCGGTCGGTAGTTTACCATGAGGTCTGGATCGAGGTTAGGTCTTTTAAGGAGAGGATGAATAACCGCTTTTTTGAATGCAACGGGAACAGTGCCCGAGGAAAGTGATAAGTTTATAATATTTAGCACTGATGGACCTAATAATACAAAAAGCTCCTTGATAAGTTTCCCAGGAAGTGGGTCAAGTAAACATGTTGTTTGTTTTATTCCATTTACACGTTGTAACAATCCTTCTAATGTTATTTCATCAAAACGAGAGAAACTATTTTGGATATTTGCAGTATCCGCCGTATATACAATCGTATCTGTGTTACTATAACCCCGTTGTAGCTGGGACGCATTGTCTTTAATCTCCTTTCTAATAAGTTCAATTTTCTTATTAAAGAACTTCATAAAGTCATCTGCCGAATGGGTGGAGCTACTGGAAGGAGTCCCTTGTTGGGTTAGCGATGCTACTGTACTAAACAAAAATTTTGGATCGTTTTTATTAATGCGGATGAGTTTTGAGTAATAATTAGTTTTAGCTAAGGTAAGCATGCGTTTATAAGTTATTAAACTATCACTCCATGCTTGATGGTGCACCTCAAGTTTAGTCGTGCGCCATTTGCGTTCCAGCTTTCTACATAATAATTTCTGAGCTCTAGTTTCTTCAGTAAACCATGGCGTACGCCTTTTTGGAGCCTTTTTTAACTTCAGCGGTGCTATACTATCAATGGTTTCGCGCAGTGCGTTGTTAAAGTTGTTAGTGAGGTTATCAATAGACCCCACATACTTTGGGAACGGTGCCATTACCGAGGGCAGTAGGTCCGCAAGAGTCGTCGTTGTGGCAGCATTAATGTTGCGGCTGCTATAGCAGTTATTATTATTATTAGCTTGCCGAACATGAGTCTGAACTTCGAATTTTATAAGGTAATGATCGGACATTACTTTAGTATACGGGAGTATCATAACTTTGGAGACGGTGATACCTCTGACAAGCACTAGGTCTATCGTATTACCGCTGCGATGCGTCGGTTCATTTATTATTTGTGTAAGACCACAGCTATCAATTATAGTCTGGAGCGCCACGCACGGTGGGTCCAATGGGGTATTCATATGGATATTAAAGTCCCCCATTATAATTATATTATCGGCGTGCGTCACTAGATCAGCAACAAACTCTGAGAATTCACTAATAAAGTCCGAATAGGAATTTACAAGTATTATATAGTAGACTTTGCATGTAGTTGCAATTCTAGGACATTAGATGGCAGTGTTGTATAGGCTAAGGTGTCTTGCTTAGATAAGAAGTAGTCTTTGCCATGAAGCTGAATTTACCAATTTAGTCTTATGTTTAATAGTAGTATAGTAAAGTATTTATAGTGTAAGTATTGTACTTATTACAAAAGACCTGCTTGATTGTAACGTACATCTTTGTAGTTTTCATTGGTAAATTTGGAGGTGTTGAAATCGCCATGGAAAATTGCTAATGCTAATCTTTAGAATGTCCATGGCAAATCCAATGTCAATTAGCATCGAGGTAGTATATTTTGAAAAGTGGAACCTTACTGTTTTTTTTTTGTGCTTTTTTTTTCTTGCTTTGTTGGCATGGAAAATTAATAATACAAATAATAATAATAATGGATTAGATTTTATATCGCATGTTTCTATTATTAAATACCCTAAACGCTCACAGAGAAGTGGGAACCCATCATTCATTCACACCTGGTGGTGGTAAGCTACATTTGTAGGGGTAGACTGACGGAAGCTAGGCTGCCAGTTTGCGACTACGGCCCTTACGACCACCACCTATCGTTCAAACATCATTCATTCACCAGTGTGAGCGGCACCAGGGGAAAGGGTGGCAGCGATTTGGATGTCAAGAGGCGGGGAGCGAACCTGCACCCCTCAGGTTTCTGGCACGGCCGCTCTACCCATATGCCATAGCACCCCCAAATTTCAACATGACAGAGGCAGTTTGGCTGAATCCACTTGAGTGCTTGTTTCCTTGCCAAGTAGTTAAGAAAGTGTTTAGTCTGCAATTGGACAAGACGTCACAAGCAACAAATGTACTGAAATATGGCACCGTTTAATTTTACGTGAACCGATACCCGGTGATACTGACGGAATTCAGTCGGTACCTATAAAAGTACGGAATTTCCTACTCATCCCCGGTGACCACACTTAGACATACAGTTGGGAAGGAATTCATATGGGCCCATTCCTGGGTGGATCTCGCTTGAGAAGAAGGGGGTCGGGGGTAATCATTTTGCAATGCAGTCTGCTGAACATGATGGAAATTGCCACTCTCCATAGCAACTGACACGGTGGTCAAAGTTGGAATTGCTATACTCTAATGCCATCTGTCGGGTAAGGTGGATGGTGCCCCCTCCCATTCATCACGTTTCATTTGTCAGGTAAACCGTGATGAATGGGCCATATGAATCCCCTTCTTACCATAAATTTCTTAGGGAATACTCCACACCTAAAATTTACACCTGAAGAAGTCTTTTGGATGAGAGATGAAACATTTTCAACAAGTCCAGTTGCCTCTATTCAACCTTTGCCTATTGCCATCACCTGGTTGACTGAGAATCGACGTAAACATTCAGTGGGAACTAAAGACTTGTTTCCCAATACTTTTGTCTATGCTGCGTACATGTATGGAGGAAATCTTCTCCCCAGTTTGAACAACGCATGCAACCCGGTCATTAATCATCAGACTATGCCACAGAGAAGACAGTGTATAATTAGACAGTGAGTCACAATGACACCGAATTTCCGTTAAAGTCACTTAAACTGTCGAGTAAGTGGTTCAAAAATAGAGCGTCTCGGCACAAAAACAATTTAGCTTTCATTTGGAGATTCCGTTAAAAGCTGCCCAACATAAAATGGCATAAAATATTAACGCTGCAAATGTGGCATGTGTTTGTTCTGTGCAGGGTTAAAATAATGTAGATATAAAGTGAAATAAAAGCTTTTCTGCAAGTCCAAACAAATATGAATTGTGCAGATCAATGATGATGAACACTTAACATATGCATAAAGTAAAAACTATCAGGTCACTTTTTTCATAATATAAGATATTCCTTCTCGATGGAGTGGATTGTTTTTAAATATTACCTTTTAAGATCGAGCTTAACAATTAGACCAAAGTAAACACGAGTAAACCCTCCCAATATCCAATATTGCAACCTGTCCTGTAGCCAAGGAGTGGCTGCAGAAGTAGCACCAAAATATTACAAGAAAATAATATTACAAGAAAATAATACTCCCTCCAGTGGAATGTAGAAGTCAGCTCATGCTGCAAGGACACATGGCTGGTAAAATGTCACTGTGAACAGTCATGGCGTCACTGGGAGTCTGACAGCAGCCCAATACCTACCTCTCTCAGGATGCTGCCACAAGGCTCATTTTGTGTGCGTGCGTGTGTGGGTGGGTGGGGGCGTGTTTCCTGTAACATCCACCATGTCCAGATCAGTGTCCCTGGCATGTTTTACAGCACATCTGTCTAAAATATGGTCGGCTGCAGAACTTGAACCTGAGCACAAGGGGGCAGTAGGCCACAGTGTTCACATCTTTGCACTCTGCAGGGAAAACAGAGTAGATTAAAGACACAAACAATTCCGAAATATACATGGATTGCACAAATATTATGACATTTTTAATGCATAAATGAACTATAAACATTAGAGTGTGTGTACTGAACTAATTTACTGGTGCCAGGCATTATGGTTATGTGGTATGTTTTTTATGTATTAAGAGTTATTAAGTGGGCCACAAGTTGTCACAAAATGAGTGTTCTTGAACTGAAATTGTATTCTTGTTAGCTGTTGTTCAACAAATACTGCGAATAATTACAACACATTGGGCCTGCTCGACTACTGTGCAAAATAGTGTGTGGAAACTATGAAATTGTGTGACCGTTTGCAATTGATAACACGTGCAAAAGTGCTGCCGACTGCCCTGCTTAGATGAGGATTTTGCGTTTATAGAAGCTCCTATAAATTCTTTATAAAAGCCCAACATAGACAAAATAACCTACTTTTAGCACGCTGAAGGTGTGCACTGAGGCGCTCCGGTGTTGTCATGGTGCGTATGGAATTATCCAGACGAAAGAAAATGCATACAGCAAGATGTTTTATCCTATATAAGATATATTATAGTAATATACGTTCCTATATGGAAAAAATAAACACCATTAAAAAAAAGCAGACAAAACAAATGTCTATGAATGTTCTCATTCATCCAGGTCATTGTCATCTCAGGGGAGTCAATCGATCGCAACTGGACTGTCTGGACACCACCTGCCTCCCACGTACAACACTGTCCTTTCAACCATTCCTAAAAAAACTCTGCAATTTAGCCTCCCACAAATACCAGGAGTGACAAACATTCTGGTCACAGAAGGTGACCAATGTGTCGTTTGTTTAAAACTGACTGGAATACTGACGTGGGGGATTCCGACTATTAAGGACTGGTAGTAGTTGATTCACAGCGACCGTTCTGCCACACAATACCTCAATTCTAATGAGGGGAAATTACACTTCAACGACTGTCCTTGGCTTTTACAGTTAGGATTGCTCATAGGCATCAAAACAGTTGTTTTTCTCAATACGATAGGGCGAAACCATCAGGCACACCCTCCTGGTTTTGGAGTATAAATATTTCGGGTTTTGGCACCAGTCACTAGACTGGATATGACCAATCTAATTCTATAAGCACGAACTGATGAAGCCTACTCGGATGAGAGGCAAAATGACTTCCAAGACAAACCAAATAGTCCAGCTGCGATCGATTGAAATGCCCTGAGATAACAAACCAAATTAATTAAATATGTTTTAATCAGCTGTTTAAGTCACCCAGCAGCTATAAAGTTGTATTGCTGAATAGAGAATATGTATAGTATATTTTATTCATGACAGTCCAAATACAGTACGTTGACCCGCACACAGAGGATTCTCTGTCCATCATCAGGAACAACCTACCTCTTAGTGTTAGACAAGCCTCCTCTCTTCCTGTTTTTAAATCTCTCTTAAAAACATACTTTTATTCCTTGGCTTTTAACACTAAGTGATATCCATCCTGCAATGGCGCCCCATTATACACCTGCTGTGAACCTGTTTTTTTTAATGTTTTATTTATTTATTTTTTATCATGTTCTTTTTGTGTTGTGTTGTTTGCTCGGTCTTCGTATTATCTTTTAACCTGTACATTGTACAGCACTGTGGCTACCCCTGTGGTAAATTTTAAATGTGCTTTATAAATAAAGTTGATTTGATTTGATTTGATCTGTCTTTGCAGCACAATTTACTTACTCCCTTCTCACAGCTTTTTGTGCGTAACTGTTTCAGGCGTGCAAAATATAGAGACAAAACAGCAGCTGCACTACAGTTTAAGTCTTGATAAATCACATTGCAGGCGCTAAATGATTATATTTGAATCTCTTCCCATTATTATAGGTCTTCTAATAATCAGCATATATTTTACATATTCATGATGAGAGACACGCTAAATTAATTAAGCGTTTATGAGCATAAGGTTAGTACCGTAATTTACGCACTATAAGGCGCACTTAAAAACCTAAAATTTTCTCAAAAGCTGACGGTGTGCCTTATAATCCGGTGTGCCTAATATATGGACCAATATTGAGCCACAACAGGTCTCGCAGCTACGGTAAGCAGCCGCCGACTTCATTTTCCCCGGAGAAGAAGAAGTGCACTTCTTTTTCTACGATAAGCAGCCGCCGACTTCATTTTCCCCGGAGAAGAAGAAGTGCACTTCTTTTTCTACGATAAGCAGCCGCCGACTTCATTTTCCCCGGAGAAGAAGAAGTGCACTTCTTTTTCTACGATAAGCAGCCGCCGACTTCATTTTCCCCAGAGAAGAAAAAGTGCACTTCTTTTTCTACGATAAGCAGCCGCAGACTTCATTTTCTCCCGTAGAAGAAGAAGCACGCGGTGCATGCTGGGATATATGACTGCGGGAGGCGTGCCGTTTGTGTGTTTATGTAAGGATCCCAAAATGGCTCCTATAAAGAGACACGCTTACGACGCAGAGTTTAAACTCAAGGCGATCAGTCACACAGTAGAACAAGGGAATAGAGCAGCAGCGAGAGAATTTAACATTAACAGCAGCAACACTGACTCCTTTAATGACGAATTCGCCCAACAGAATTCAAGGGATTCGTGGATGAGGAATAACTTAATAAAGTGAGCTTTACATGTTTATTTTGTGTGTTGTGTTGTGTGACATTATCGTTTGAGCAACGATGAGCAATGAGTTATTGATATATTAATAATTTGCACTATTTCGAATGTTACTATATTGTGATTGCACTAACGTTTGATTTACCGTAACAGTATCAGACTGTTTTTTTACGTGTTTATTGAATCGGGGAAAATAATAAAACTGCTGTTTATTCATTTTGGGAGTGAACAGAGTTGTCAGAACGCTGGTTTGTAATCTATTAATAAAGTTGGACTGACCTGACTGTTTTGTTGACAGTCCCTTTAGCGCAGCTCCATCTAAAGGATGCATAACGTAACCCCAGCCTCTACTATAGCGTCTATTCTATGTGCCTTATAATGCGGTGCACCTTATATATGAACAAAGTTTTAAAATAGGCCATTCATTGAAGGTGCGCTTTATAGTCCGGTGCACCTTGTAATGCGGAAAATACAGTAGATTAGCTATGCGTGCGGTACAAAATTTGCACGTGTTTTAATACATGCAAACCATTAGTAGATCAGGCCCATTGTCATTATCAATTGGGGCGGACATTATCATCAATTAACAGATTCATGCAAATCTATAGCATTTGGTGCACAATTCAGTAAACTTGGACTAACTGTCTCAAGGAGGCTTCATGATCTAATTTGCATAAGTAGCCGTGATGCTTGTGAGCAAAAAACATAAGCAAAACAAATGTTTTAAAATACTGACTGAATTTTTTTTTTCTGTGGCTTGTTTTTGAGTGCTTTTAGATGAGGATTTTAGATCCTCTACTAATTACATTGGCAACACTGATCCCTGCTCAGTTCCCTAACACACAGGTGTCAAACTCCACGCCCGGGGCCAGATCTGTGGCCCGCAAAAGCCTGAAAATAATACGTGTCAATAAAGTATATAATTTTTTCTTACTAAATGTATTCGTTCTTTTCAGTTTAGAAAAAAATATTATTGGATGCAGTTGCATATATATTTATTCAATATTATCTAATTATGTGACAAATATTATATTATCATAATTACATTTGTTTTCTTGAAATAAAAATAAATTATAGGCTCTAGCACCTCCCGTGACTCTGAAAGGGACAAGTGGTAGAAAATGGATGGATGGATATTTGCTTGACTGATGTATGAATCTGTAATAATAATATTGTTCATGTTAACAATGCAATGTTAGTTACATGTTTATAATTTTAGGTTTAAAATGAGTTATTATCTATTATAATAATGTATTCATTTCGTATTTCCTAACGCTGTAACAAATATGTTATTAATGTACAATAGAAACGTTTTTGTTGAAATAAAAACACCTGATTGACTTATAATTTCAAGGCAAGTTATCCATTAAATTGCACATTGTAAAAATGACAACACATTTTATGCTCCGTCACCAGAATTGTACCGTTAAAAATTTACAGTAATACACTCTAAAATCAACAATAACCATAGATTTTAAGATTAAAAACTGGCCGCTCTGTCGGCAGAATTTTTTTCGTAAAAAACCAGTGACACGGTAACATACTGTAAAAAAAACAAAACATTGCAAATTCTAAGATACAAATCTGGCTCCTGAGTTGCCAGTCAGATTATTTTTTTACGGAGTACGTAAAAAAAAAAAAAGATCAGATGCACAGGCAATTGTGTAATTATATCATGTTGTGAATCCTTATACAGTACATTTATATTCATGTATTATTAACTGTTGCAAGCGGCTCTCTGAGGGCGGCCGTAACTGCAATATGGTCCTCAGTGAAAACGAGTTTGACACCTCTGGTATAACAGATAGCGCCAAATTTCAATGAATGGAAGGTAAACACTGCAACAACATGGACTTTGAACTATAATATTTTTGACTGTTACTTTTCCCACAAAACTTATTACAAGCATATTTAAAATAATAATTTTGAATGCCAAAATGGAATAAAGTATAATTTAAGTTGAAAACATAATTGACTTGACTACATCCAATCAAATTGTATATGATGTGCAGTTCTGTGTATCTTTCCTTTGGTTAACAATTTAATCGCTGACCTTCGGTGGTGTCCGTACTGACAGGCAGACTGAGGTCACATTTGCTCTTGCATTGCTGCATGAAGATTGGCCGCAGATGTTCCTGACACTCATTGGATGGCATGCTGGTGTGCGTCAGACACTGCACGGACCGCATCTCCTGACCAAGTCCACACTTTGCAGAACACTGCCAGGGAAAAAAAACATACCTTCATGTACAACTTCTGCTCACAGTAGAACTACCATATTTTTTGGATCTTAAAGCGCACTGTTGATGAACGAGTCTATTCAGCAGAGGTGGGACCAAGTCATTGTTTTGCAAGTCACAAGTAAGTCTCAAGTCTTTGCCCTCGAGTCTCGAGTCAAGTCCCAAGTCCTGCATTTTGAGTTTCGAGTCATTTCAAGTCCTTTTAACCCCAGACTAAAATATTTACACAGATTGTGTATGCTTTTAAAACGCTGTATGTATTTATTATTTAAAAAAAAATTGTGCTGACATTGCACTTCATAATAGCACTATTAACCAGTTATTTCAAACATTTAACTCATTCCTTTACAGAATGAACACATTTGAAAAAAACAAGTGCAACTGTACTTATTTGCACAAATGTGTTAACATTGTATTTCCATGGCATATTGCATTGTAACTAGTTCCATAGCAGTTTCTATCCTGTTCTTACCTTATCTCATTGATCTCATCTCATACTGTATGTGTGTTGATGTGTGCGGACACATGAAAAACACAACTACATGAAAATAACAAGGAACAGAGTTGTAGTTTTTAGATTTCACGGCCCTATGGAATATGTACACATATTCTTAATATAGTATACATTTTAACTGACCTTTATTTGAATATGTTTGTCTTTTTGTAGGTGGCTAAAATATGCAGTGCTGCTGACCACCGTATAAAGTTACGTTACCGTGTGTGATACATTGACTAATGTAACATTTTGAGTGGGTACCTCATGCAACCCTGCTTAAAAAAAATCACTTGACAAAAAGTATGAATAAGGTAGCGAACTGCAGTGGACGCAACAGATTGTCGTGTTTGCAATGACGTTATAACCATAGACATATTATAAGTAGACGCAGCATTGGGTGCTGTGACGTGAGCAATTTGGCCGCCATCTTGAAGTGGTGATGAGGAGCCGGCAAGCAGCCTAAACTGAAAGTTGACAGGTAGCAAACAAAGATGCTGGGCTGATGTTTAGCGTTTTCCTGCTTTAATGAGTGGACTGTTGAAAATAGGAATCGGGGGATTACTTTTCACAAGTAAGATTGAACATTAACATGGTCGTATTTTGTGAAAAGAATATTACCACAGAGCTGAGAAGGAACAAAGATCTTCAATTTGTACGTGAAAATCACAAAGAAATCTTTTGGGGGAGGATGATGCCCCTACAAGTATTTGGTTTACAAACTTTCAGCCCCACCTAAAACAAAATTCACCAGCCGCCACTGATTATGATGCATTCTCATTTTAGGCAAAGTATAAGACAATACTTTCTTAACAGTATAATTGTAACCAGGAATAAGTCTTCAAGTAACAATATTCAAATACTAACATTGTTGGGTAAGACAGAATTTGCTTTTATTCTGAATCCAGTGAAACAGATTTGTGGTTTTAGCTGATATAAAGACTTTCAGGTGTTTATATATGTTTATGTTTAAGTATTTTGCAGACGCTTTTATCTGAAGCAACATACATGAAAAATACATATAAAACAATCACTGTAAACATGATCATTTAAGGGAAGAATGTAATACAAAATATTAATACAAAGTGTCAAGACAGAATAAACTCTCTGCTGTTGCAGCAACAGAGATACAGTCTATAACAGGGGTAGGGAACCTATGGCTCTAGAGCCAGATGTGGCTCTTTTGATGTCTGCACTTGGCTCTCAGATACATTTTAGCTGACATTGCTTAACACGGCAAGTAATGAATAATTCCGCTGGTAATCACAGTGTCAAAAATAACGTAAAAAATATAAAACATTTGCATGCATTTTAATCCTTCCATCCTACCGCACCTGTTCAAGAAGTCGCATTAATGGTAAGAAGTTTTTAATTTATTGTTGGTTAGCTTCAGAATAACAATGTTATTAAAAAAGAATAAGAGACCTATTATACTTTAAAAATGTTGTTCTTATTTAAAAATACACGCATTTGGTTGTATTCGGTCTTAAGAAAATATTATATGGCTCTCACGGAAATACTTTTGAAAATATTTGGCTTGTATGGCTCTCTCAGCCAAAAAGGTTCCCGACCCCTGGTCTATAAGATATATAGATATCGTATGTATTTATACATTTTTTATGTAGGATATATGCATGTATACATAACCTAATCATATTGTTTCTTCGCCTTAAAAATAGCTGACCGTTTTTTCCCCCTTTTTGGGATTATTATTCCCAGTTTTGATCTTGGACAACTGCTCACTTATAGCATATAAGAATATTCCACTGCTGTTAAGCAAACAATGAACACGCCAAAAAATTTGTCTTTTATCATAGTTACACGTATGAAAAAAAAGCGGGTGAATATCAGTGGTATTCAGTGAGGTAAAATGAATTAAATGCGCTGACAGTTTATTGCTCCTGCCAAATGAATTGCACTGAGTGGAGGGGATCACCACTCCAAGATGGCGGCCCCGCGTCACGTCAGGGCCAGTAGGCAGTAGCGCTCGATGCTGCGTACCCTTATACGATGTCTATTTTCATAACGTTAGCAGTGGGTTTACAGCCTCACTGGTTTAACTAAACAGCAAATAAAAGTTACGTTACTCAGCCAATAAATGTTAACTTACATTCAAAACTTACCCTTCTTTGTGCAACTTCAAATGTCGAACGAAGTTGGAAGTTGTTGCGTCTCTGTCTGTAATCTACGAACGAACCGTATGCTTTGTATACTGGAATTCGTTTTTTGTTGACCAAGTCGTAGTTTTAATACCCGTACGAAACAATTTTGGCATCATTTTTCCTCATTGGCGTGTTGTATCAGAGCTCTTCTTCGTTGGTTTTCATGCAATTTGATTGGCTGAATGCTGTGTGATGAAAATAATGTGGATTTAATTTAATTGGTTGTTGTTCTGACAGGTAGCGTGCACACTGTCATCGCACACACGCTGACAGACAAGGACAGATACGGAGCGCTCCTGAATAACTTTTTAATCATTGGGTTTTGGGGAAAGTAGCAAGTCATGTCAAGTCAAAAGGCTCAAGTCAATCAATCAATCAATCAATGTTTACTTATATAGCCCTAAATCACTGGTGTCTCAAAGGGCTGCACAAACCACCACGACATCCTCGGTAGGCCCACATAAGGGCAAGGAAAACTCACACCCAGTGGGACATCGGTGACAATAATGACCCAGTGGGACGTCGGTGACAATAATGACTATGAGAACCTTAGAGAGGAGGAAAGCAATGGATGTCGAGCGGGTCTAACATGATACTGTGAAAGTTCAATCCACAATGGATCCAACACAGTCGCGAGAGTCCAGTCCAAAGCGGATCCAACACAGCAGCGAGAGTCCCGTTCACAGCGGAGCCAGCAGGAAAGTCCAAGTCAAGTCACAAGTCATTGATGTTAAAGTCTAAGTCGAGTTGCAAGTCTTTTTACATTTTGTCAAGTCGAGTCTAAAGTCATCAAATTCATGACTCGAGTCTGACTCGAGTCCAAGTCATGTGACTCGAGTCCACACCTCTGCTATTCAGGTCTATTTTTATACAAAAGGCGCATTATAGGGGTAGTATTCTTATTATTTTCTATTTTTTACATTCAAAACACTTCCATGACGTAATGGTGGTTATATGGTCAGCATTTTGCATAGATTATGTTTTGCAGACGATGTGATGTCAAGCCGCTCTCTGACCGTCTCTTCAGGATGGTTGGTGGACGGGTCTTATTAGTACTTATTCGACAGCGTCTTCTCCCTGTCGTCTTTTGTTGTAGTTTTTAGTGCTTCCATTACGAGTCTACAGATAGTTAAAGCTAGAACTGTGCGCTACTTTGTATCAGAAATGGCAGCAGCGGAAGAATAAAATCGAGAAGACAGAGAAAAAGAAGGAGCTTATTGACTATGGATTACAATTTTCGGGACTTATGCTGTATGCAGACCCCATATACACATCAGCAGATACCATTAGATAAGAAAAAATGTTTTTGCATATTATTGTGAAACAAATCACTTTATAATGGGTCTCCTAACAGCTGCCATTATGGGGTTACCATACACATGCCATAATGATACCCAGGCACAGTACGTCTTGACTACGGTAGCCATGCTCAGACAATCCATTAAGCTAGTGGTTCTCTTTCTTTTTTCAGTGATGTACCTCCTGTGAACATTTTTATAATTCAAGTACCCCCTAATCAGAGCAAAACATTTCTGCTTAAAAAAAAGAGATAAAGAAGTAAAATACAGCACTATGTCATCAGTTTCTGATTTATTAAATTGTATAACAGTGCAAAATACTGCTCATTTGTAGTTGTCTTTCGTAGCCTATTTGGAAAAAAAAGGTATAAAAATAACAAAAAAAGTGTTGAAAAATAAACAAGTGATTCAATTATAAATAAAGATTTCTACACATAGAAGTAATCATCAACTTAAAATGCCCTCTTTGGGGATTGTAATAGAGATCCATCTGGATTCATGAACTTAATTCTAAACATTTCTTCACAAAAAAAGAAATCTTTAACATCAATATTTATGGAACATGTCCACAAAAAATTTAGCTGTCAACTCTGAATATTGCATTGTAGCATTTCTTTTCACATTTTATGAACTTACATTCATATTTTGTTGAAGTATTATTCAATATATATATTTATAAAGGATTTTTGAATTGTTGCCATTTTTGGAATATTTTTGAAAAATCTCACGTACCCCTTGGCATTCCTTCAAGTACGCCCAGGGGTACGCATACCCCCATTTGAGATCCACTGCATTAAGCAGTGCGCCTTTGTAGCTTAACAAAAGTCATACTAAAACATTTTGACAGATTTTTGAGCGCCGTGTTTAATGTTCTATGAGTAATCTTCTCAATGAAACATCAAAATGTTGGTCTTGCTTGATTACCAGATTGTTAGCGTCAATTATTAAACAGGCGTCAACTTGCAGTCCACAAATACTGTATCTATTTTTTGTGACTGCCATCTTCTGGTTACACTTATCATTACACAGTGTACCATATAAAATCGGTCAGTAAGCACAACCAGAATTAGAATTCATACAAGGCAAATTGACTGGAGAAAATGAAAGGATTTTAAGTGTGCATTATAGTCTGAAAAATACGGCACTAATTTTGTGAAAATACCAACATGGACTACAATATATGCAAGTCCAAGATGTCTTACCTCTCCCCAAGGACCTATCACCCACTGAGGTGGAGGGCAGCGCTTCAGGTTGCAGCGCACTCTAGAGGTGGGCCGACCATGCTTGGGACACTTGGACTCTGGCAACGTGTCCCCACTCTCCCCGCTCTTGCACAAAACCACTCGGTGCCTGTAGCCAGGACCACAGCTGGGCGTACACTGTGGGCGGAACACATGAGGATGAAGGGAGGAATAGGAAAAAAAAGAAAATGAGCAAAGGGGTTCACTGCGGTCACCAGCAACACAAAGCTTTGTCCACTCCAAAGAGAGCAGCACTTGTATAGAAAATTTTCAAAAGCCTACTTGGTTTCAGTAAATCATTTGCACTTAGTCTTAGACAGTTACTCAGAAATTCCAACTTTATCATTTTATGTCAAGAAAGCTCCTGCTCAACGGACCAAAGGGCAAAATGGGCTGTGCATTAATGTTGCACGTTTTGACTTTTATTCCTGTGACGATAAGACAAGATTGAGTAATTGAAGCTTTTATCAGCAGACTGTGAGGGAAAACAATACATTATATGAATCGGTACAGTTTACAGAGTACAGTACATATTCGGTACAATTGAAAACTAAATGGTAATTTGTTAAAGATAATCCATTCATGGTACAAATATATACTATCAGCATAATGCAGTCATCATAAATAAATAAATAAATGGGTTGTACTTGTATAGCGCTTTTCTACCTTCAAGGTACTCAAAGCGCTTTGACACTACTTCCACATTTACCCATTCACACACACATTCACACACTGATGGAGGGAGCTGCCATGCAAGGCGCCAACCAGCACCCATCAGGAGCAAGGGTGAAGTGCCTTGCTCAGGACACAACGGATGTGACGAGGTTGGTACTAGGTGGGATTTGAACCAGAGACCCTCGGGTTGCGCACAGCCACTCTCCCACTGCGCCACGCCGTCCCGGATATGTACAGCAAGCAGTGAACAATAGAAGCTCAGAGAGCATGAGGAAAAAGTATCTACAATTATTTACAATCCAGGAGTAGAATGTGGAGAAGGTGGGGGTGGTATTAAGTAAAATTTGTAGCCACTTGTAGGTGTTCTTTCAGTGCGGTTTTGAAGGAGGATAGGGATGCAATTTCTTTTGCACCTGTTAGGAGTGCATTTCATATTGAGAAGTATGATTTAAAACCCTTGTTAGAACAGAATCTGGGTTTGATGTGGTTTGTGGAACTCCCCCTAGTGTTGTGGTTATGGCGGTCATTCAGGAAGTAATTTGACATTTGCGTCAGTATCAGGGAGATGTAGCAAAATCTGTATACAAGGTTTAGTGCAATTTTTTTGACTCTGTCCTCCACCCTTAGCCAGCCCACTTTAGGAGTGAGATGGGATCAGGGTTGGGGGTTGAGAAGTACCCGGACTAGCTTGTTTTGGGATGTTTGTAGTCCTGATTTAAGGGTTTTTGATGGGCTGTGGTACCAGGAGGTGCATGCATTATTGAAAAAGGGCTGGAAAATAGTTCCCCCTAGGGTCCATATGATGTTTTTGGTGACCAGAGAGGAGATTATGTACAGATATCTGGTTTGTTGGTTGCCCTTTTATATTACCTTATTTGCCATTTTACCAAAGGTTAAATGTTAGCCTGTAGAATGGAGCTACATGTACAGCTTTGTTTGCAAACACTCTGATCAAGGGTCTGCAAATGGCACTTATATGGAAAATCGAATCCTAACCTTGGAATAACTTGTGTTCAATACACTGTAAAAATGTCCATTGTAAATTCACAGCCAATGACTGGCTAATAATTTTTTGACTTTTCCAGTAACATTTACATTAATTTTACAGTGAAATATCTTTACAGCAATTATCTGTAAGTCCAGAGGTGGGACTATACAGCTAAGTACAATAAAATTACAACTACAAATGCTGTAACATCACAATTGTAATTTTGCTACAGTAATTTGTAGTGACATTACAGAGGACTATGATTACAGTATTTTACTGTGAAATAACAGTTAAATGTTTTGTAATATATACAGATATCATACTTTTTACAATCATTTGTTGTAATGTTACAGTGAATTTTGGTACTTTTACTATGAAAAAAATACTGTTGTGAAATCCTGGTGAATCCTGGTTACAGCAATGCCTCTACACTAAATGGTTCAAGGACAGCTTTACATTTACTTTGGACGGACACACAGATACACACACGTTTCAGGAAGAAAGTGGGGAAGAAGATAGATGTGCGTGCCCAAAATTGACTCGGGGAAATTAGTGTTGCACCCTCTTTGAAAAGATAGTCGCTACTATGGTAAAAAAAAAACTTTAGAAGAGGTGCGCATTTCCACGTCAATGTCAGTTTTGATACATCTCAACTTTGCCGTAAAAAAAGGCGTAGTGCAGGTTTTTGTGCATACGCAAGCTTGATACATTAGGCCCCCGGTTTCAAGTCGCATAATTTAGGTGTGTTGGTCCAGTTTCTCATAAGCCAAACATGATCTTCTTACAACTAATGTTTCAATTGGTCTTAGGATTCTTTAGAGCCGAAATATTTGAGAATTTAGACTAATTTGGTGCATGGAAATGTTATAAAACAGGAGCACTCTAGTGTTTTTTTTAGGAATTTTCTGCAAAAATGATTGTTTTGAACTGAACTCGGGGCTAGTATGGTGTCATTCAGATTCAGATTCAGATTTAGACCCCGGGCCGCACGTTGAACAGTCCTGCTATAAATGAAAAGAACGAAAACATAACTTTTCAGTTGCAGTAGGATTTCTTCTGCCTACCTCCGTCCAGTCCAGGGCCAACCACTCTGGGGGGCAGCTGTGGTTGTTGCAGGGTTCAGTGAATGAGGGCCGTGAAGGAGGGCAGGCGGAGTCATCCAGGACCTTGTCTTCTAATGCAGAGAGTCTCCTTTTGCATAACACCTCGCGGGTCCTCAGGCCGCCATTACAGCTGCGACTGCACTCCGACCACTTTCCTGTCCACCAGCTGAGCAAGACGATAATAATTACTATGTGTCAGGATTGTGTGAACATAAATACACCAGCAAACGCTCACGTTGGGGAACATGGCTCAGTATTGCAGAATCTGCGCCTCTCTTTGGGTTTGTTCTTCTTATCACAGAAGTGGTTATAAACGATGGAGTGGTCTGATAGCTTCCTACAACCCACCTGCTGGATCTGCTCACCTGAAAGTAAAGACAAAACAATCAGAACATTCAGCACAAACATAAAAATAAAAATGCTTGTCACTTTTAAAGCAGCAACCAGATGGACTTTATTAACACAAAACATACAAACTTGGGCTCAAAAGGTTTGAAGAGTTAGTATGCATTATTTTACAAAGTGTTTAGAGTCATGTACCCATTGCTTTGTATATATTTGGTATCCTCTATTACATACTTCTCTAATTAGTATAACCGTTTATGCAAATCATTCCACAGTGTTTACGTTTATTCTACTCCTGTACATAGTGTTCACTCTTTATTATTTGATCCTAATTCAAGGCATTATTACACATTCTGAACATTTTTTCTGTCACTCCTTACTCCTTTATTCGCATATATCAACAAACTCTATTAAATATACTATTACATATCTTTATCCTTTACGTTAATTACTGTAATTATTAATAATTGCTGTGAAATGAGAAGAGGTCTAATTAAATAAGCTCTGCTTCTTCCTACTCCTTTTCACACATGTTGAATTGCGTAACTGTAAACATATGATGTACTTGAATGTAACTTTTTCGGCATGTTCAAAATGATAAACCATTACTATTACTTTTCGAACTTCTTTTACCAAGTTCAACCAATTACTACAACAGCGGTGGATGCATGTGCATGTACGAGACAGTCTGCCCCACAACAAGAGGATAGAGAAAAAGAAGGAACTTAGTGACTGAAACGTTGGACGAAGGTGGCAGTTTGCGCAAAGCTCTTTGGGTAAATCTCTACCATATATGGAGATATCCACTTATATCACACTTAGGAAAAATATCACAATGTCTGTCTATCTTTGTTGGTCCTGCGATGAGGTGGCGACTTGTCCAGGGTGTACCCCGCCTTCCACCCGATTGTAGCTGAGATAGGCGCCAGCGCCCCCCGCGACCCCGAAAGGGAATAAGCGGTAGAAAATGGATGGATGGATGGATGGGAGAATTCCTATCAGCTCGTTTGGAAGAAGTATGAAGGAAAGCAAGATTTTTTTGTATAAATTTCTAGGCCATTTCTCCTTTGTTTGATTTAAACATTTCCACGACTTATGCAGATCCCATATACACAATGATAAGTAAGAAAAGGTTGGTTTTGGATAACAGGTCTCCTCTAAGCATTAAGCCTTGTACATTGCATCTTGTAAGGGAGGTGTCTACCTCCAGCACAGAGAGCAGAACAGTGCGACCAGGATGTGTGGTACCAGGCAAAACCAATCAGGGGATCCCGGTTGACAGGGGGGTTAAAACGATAGTGGATTCCAGGGTTCTCTTCCATTACCATCACCTGCATACAGATTTTTAGTTAACACATTTACTTTTGTGTTGTTTTTATCACTGCACATAATACACAGAATGAACAAATACATAGAAATATATACAGTAGCTAACAAATGTTTACCATGACAATGAGGGTCATATTTGTTGGTCCCAGAGCCTCAAGAGTTTCCAGTCCATCTGTAGGGCGCCTGTAGTGGAAAGTTGTTCCAGCAAAATTCAACCGCTGCGGCGTGTCAGCGGTCAGCTTCTCATTGAGAAAGTAATGATCACTTTTACTTTTCAGCACTGGAGCACAGAAAAGAAGAAAGTACATGGAACAAATCAATGCACTGAAACGTCACATGGTTATTATCTAATGGCACAAATACATGAGAGAAACTATTGGGACAATAATTATCAAAACACACCATTTTGTGTGGTTGATTAAATCATCAATCAAAAAGACTACACTCCAGTTAAAAACAAGCCATTGGCCACAAATGGCCCCTGGCCTCACTTATGACACCCCTGCTGTTATAGCTCTGTGTTAGGGTTGAGCACATGATGTGATATCAACTCTATGAACAACCTCAACTCTTGTCAACATTTTAGCTTGCTCGTTTTCGAGCTCCGGCATGAGCAAACAATTGAAGAGAGAAAGGGACTACATAATATCTTAAAACCAGGGCCTGATTTTAATTTGGAGAACCCTACTGACATTTTACATGCATACCTTCAGACTAAACGGGGCAGATGCCTTCTGAATGATTTGTGTACAAAAAGGAAATAATGTTCTACAAGCTGATCAATCACAGCCTTTAAGGTAAATGGGATTTGATTTGTTTGGAAGTGCACATCACGCTAGTATGAAGTATTAAAAATATATTCATGTTGGCAGGTCTGCATTTGGAATAAACAGGAACAGAATTGTGATGTAAAATGAAAACTGGAAACCTTATTCGCCAAAACGGCAGAACGTCTAAAGCTTTGCTTTCCATTAATACCCACAGTCTGTAACGGCATTGACTTGACTTGAATCGAGGAAAAGACGTCAGTTTTGCCTTGCAGAAAGAGAACTGAATCTTTGTTGTAGCAAGCAACAACACAACAGTAACATCATCCCTGGCGAATGTTGTAACACACACACACACACACACACACACACACACACACACACACACACACACACACACACACACACACACACACACACACATCTCATTCCACTCTCACCAACCACTTCCCAGTTTTCCCGGCCACAGTATAAGCTAGTATTTGACATATGACTCCATATAGCTGCCCAGGATATGCCTGTAGGATGATTCTTTAATTTTGGACCTGCAGAATAGGCATTGCATCATTCATTTGTGTCAACAACGTTGAATTGAATTTCCCTCTGGATTAATAGAGTACCTGTCTAATACGTCGGAGAACCTTTGACAAGTTGACCTCATGTCTGTCCCCGCCCATTAGAAAGTTTCAAAATGCAAAGTACGATCTGCCTTGAAAGCAGAGTATCTTATTTTCAAAATAAAAAAAGGTAATTTTTTGGGTTTATATTATGCTAGATCCACTCGACTTCCATTGCACCGGTTGCCAAGGGCGTCCCCTTCCAAGGTTTCTCATTGTCATCCCATTGGGTTGAATTTTTTCTTGCCCCGATGTGGGATGTCGTTGTGGCTTGTGCAGCCCTTAGAGACACTTGTTATTTAGGGCTATATAAGTCAACTTTGATTGATTGATTGATTGATTGATTGATTGATGGTTTGTGCATGACTTCCTGTCCAACACAAGCAGATTTTAGCTAAATGGGTCGGGTACTCCGGCTTCCTCCCACCGCCAAAGACATGCACCTGGGGATAGGTTGATTGGCAACACTAAATTAGCCATAGTGTGTGAATGTGAGTGTGAATGTTGTCTGTCTATCTGTGTTGGCCCTGTGAGGAGGTGGCGACTTGTCTAGGGTGTACCCCGCCTTCCGTCCGAATGCAGCTGAGATAGGCTCCAGCATCCGCCGCAATCCCAAAAGGGACAAGCGGTAGAAAATGGATGGATGGATGGATCCATCGTGTTGCGGCGACTGGCAAATATAAGAGCTCTGTGTATATCTAGCGCAAGGATACGCTAAATATATGCAGGCGCTGGAAACTGACACATTGACTAAAATAGTGATGGAAGGAGTCCACTGCCGTGGCAGAGCCCATCCATCCATTTCCTACCGCTTATTCCCTTTGGGGTCGCGGGGGGCGCTGGTGCCTATCTCAGCTACAATCGAGCGAAAGGCGGGGTACAACCTAGACAAGTCGCCACCTCATTGCAGGGCCAACACAGATAGACAGACAACATTCACACACTAGGGCCAATTTAGTGTTGCCAATCAACCTATCTCCACTTCATGTCTTTGGAAGTGGAAGGAAGCCGGAGTACCCGGAGGGAACCCACGCAGTCACGGGGAGGACATGCAAACTCCACACGGAAAGATCATCAATAGACAAACCGGAGTCAAGAGTCGTCCTGGAAAACAACCCGACAGCTTGGGCTTTTAACTCGATGACTGGCACTTTCAACTGTGGTTCCGGGATGAACAGGCAACAATTTCTAATCTTCGGGTGTAATTATTAACATTCCAGCTTTTTGTCTTTTGTACCTATTTTTGTTGTTTTTTTAATTTCCATAATTTGCAGAGAGCCAATACAGAAGAAGTCACAGGCTGCGAATGGCCTCTGACTTAGGCAGTTACACTGTCATGGCATCTTACCTAGGTGGTTCATGGATATGTTGAGCTCCTGTATGTGAATGAACAATGAACCTTTTGGGATTCGGATGACCTCTTCATAGCCTGCGTGGTAAACACAAGTGAAATTACAAACACATTTTGCCACTGGACCACATCAGCTGACCAATGACAGAAAGATAAAAGGGGACAGAATTCCAACTGTCAAGCACACACTCAAAGACATCAAGTCAAAGCTAGTAAAACCAAAATCAAGGAATAGCACTTTTTTCTGGGCAACAGGGGACGTGATGCATGAGTAGTGTTTAACTCTGTGGGATGCCGATAGACTGAGAAAAAGCTTCAGATTCCGGTCGCATTCCCTGGCAGTGTGCCTCAGCCACTCTGCTCAGCTCTTTTCACACAAATAAAAAAATCCAGATGTACTGCCTCTTCACTATATTCCCTCAATCTGTTTTCCTGTCCCTTTCATTTCTTTCCCCTTCCTTGGCTAAATCTTCACTTTGCCAACCAGGCGGCCTTGCAATTAACTACAGTCTTTCTTAAAGAAAAAGGAGGCATACAAAAATATCTTCCAGTGCTTAAACCACGAAAAGAAAGGAGAGGCTTGGCAGGAAACCGATTTATGGCACAGGCAATGTTCAGGAGTCAAGATGGAGGTGTGGAAAAATAATTGAGTTCAGAGGGTTTTGGTTTGAAGACAGACACAAAGACAGAAAAAGTGGATTAAATTTGTTTTTCTGTGATGGACTTGGAGCAAAGGAACTGTAAAGCCCTAGTCGAGGGGTCAGCAACCTGCGGTTATAGAATGCAATGCGGCTCTTTAGCGCTGCCCTGGTGGCTCCCACGAGCTGTTTCAAAAATGTATGAAAATGGAAAGTGGTGTGGGGAAAAAATATATTTTTTGTTTTAATATGGTTTTTCTAGGACAAATATGACACAAATCTCCCTAATTGTTAGCAATCCCACTGTTTATTGAAAATGCTTTACTGATGAGAGTATTTGGCGAGCACCGATTTGTCCTAATAATTTTGTCGATCCTTGAACTCACCATAGTTTGTTTACATGTACAAATTTCTCCGATGCTGCCACAGAAAGACGTGTTTTATGCCATTCCTTCTTTGTCTCATTTTGTCCACCAAACGTTTTATGCTGTGCATGAATGCACAAAGTTTAGCTTTGTTGATGTTATTGACAAGCATATTTGGTCAGTGCGTGACTGCAAGATAATCAATGCTAACTGCTATTTAGGCTAGCTCTGTGTACACATTGCATCATTATGCCTCGATTGTAGGTATATTTAAGCTAATTAGATTTCCTTTACTCATGTCGTCAGTGTATTTAATTTATATTTAGATGTCTCGTGACATATCATCTGTATGTAATATTGGTTGCCTTTCTGTTGTTTGTGTGCCATGTTGTTATAGACCACCGCAAACGTTACCCAGCTTGCAAAGATTGTAATAAACTCATGAGAAGAAGACAGCCTTTCCATGGATGTTTGACAGCATCCATAGTTCATTTCATTGGGTCATGCAGCACTTGATGTCGTACAAGTTAGTGGGTTTAGTACTGTAAATCCTGATTAAAATCATGAGACAGATCTACTGGTCAACAGCAATATGCCATATTATTACTTACTCAGGGCCAGATTTACTAAAGGGCTTGCTAAAGCGTGTACTAGAACACGTGCAAACTTGATAGCACACGCAAAGCTCATTTACTAAACGTGTGCAAAGTGGATTGCATCGGTTAAGTGAGCAGAATAATTTGTGCAATCCATTTTGTGACTCTGTTTTTATTAATATGCTAAATATACGCTGATCCTCAGAAGACCCACAAAACCAATAAATATTTAGCACGCAAAATGTGATTTATCAACACTCATCACCATTCGCCAGCACTTTTTTGTGTTTTATTTCGCAAGTGTCAGACGGACGTGCTATCTGACACAGCCATGTCTGTCTATGTCGGATAAGAGACAGTCCCGCTGCACAGACTGAAGATGGACAGAAGATAATCCTCCGTCATACGTGTGTGTCCAACGTTCCCTCTAAGGTACGCGCCTCGAATGAAAAGATTGGCGCATAACAGTGTGCAAGTCTGTCGTCGCTCACATGTGCGCCACTGAATGCTCAAGGAGTTTTGGCGTTTGCTCACACATGAAAAATTGGAGGGAAAATTGGTGTCAACATATTTGGACTGACGGAACTAAAAAATATGAGCAATCGTCATTTTTCTTTTATAACTTTATAGCTGCGGGATGACTTAAAGGGCTGAATCCAATAATTCAATTAATGCATTTTGGTGTCCACTGGCATTTAAAAAAAATATATAATTGTTTTTTTGTATTTAGGAAATATATTACTAAAATATATCTCCTGCATGTAAAGACGTCCTTCATTATGCATTTTCTTGTGTTTATTGCGGACGCACAAATGCGCTGGTGATTTGATCCACAGCCTGGCGAACAGAAATATGTGTCAATGTACACATGTTTCTGTGGTCTAGATTGCAATTCAGAAAATGTGTTACAGATTATAGATGCGTGCTGCTGGTTCAACACATCGCACACAAGTGTCTCCAAGGTAAAATCCTCATTTAGATAAGGTGGTCAGCACCACTTTTCAATTACACACGCATTCTTAGTCAATCACACTCATAATACACGTTATTTTATTTTTTGTACACGTTGTCTAGCGCGTAGTATTAGGATCTTAGTAAATCAAATCAAATTTTAAACGTCATCACGATTTTGGCAAATACCATTATGTGAGTGTGATCATTGGTGATATTGACATTTAAAAAGCAGGCTTCGCTGAATATCAAACCATCAATCAGCCAAGGGGCAAACTGAAAGACAGTGGACTCAGGTATAGAGAGAATATGGACAATTAAACCGCAGGATGTGTGCGAATGTGCCCGGATGCATATATTACAGGTCGTTCTAACGTTACTTTTCTCTGCAAAATGAACCATAATAATATGTCTAAATATAGTTTTAAACATACTACAGCTCATAAATGTCCAACAAAACATGATTTTATTTTGTCAAAGTATAATTATGTGGTCTTATTTGATGGACTCTGCTGTATACATTTATGTAGTATGTAGTGACCAGCGGACTTCTTTTAACACACTCACAACGAAATACACATTACAACCAAAAAAAAAAAAAACACACACACACACACACAGGTATATAGCGTATATATATATATATATATATACACACACACACACACATACGGAAAATGTATATATTAATGTATAAATGTATAAAAATATATATTTATTATTTGTATATTTTTGTCCTTGGATTTTTGCCATGTACAATCCATAATTAATGCACCATACCCTATTGTATGGTGCATGGTATTGTATGTTGTATGTTTTTTTTTTACACAACCACCCCCCCGTTTTTTGTTTTTTTTTAATAAATGTTTTGATTAAATTTGACTGGTATTACAATATACAACAAAACAGTAATCACATTTTCCTCTTTTTTTCCCACCCACTTCCAAGAACAGCAACTCAACACATACCCCCATACACACATACCCCCCCCCCCAGGTCCTACATAATAAATGAAATGAGAAAACAAAATAAAAAAATAAAAATACAAATTAAAAAAAAGGAAGCTGGTTTATGAAAGGTGACCTTTTCATGTGTCCTAAAGCAGTGGGCCCCAACCACCGGGCCGCGGCCCGGTACCGGGCCGCAGAAGAATTTTTTATAAAAAAAATTTAAAAAAATAAATACATTTTTTTTTAAATTTTTTTTATTAAATCAACATAAAAACACAATATACACTTACAAATAGTGCACCAACCACAAAAAACTCCCTTTTTCATGACAAAAACGTCCCTTTTTTTGTATCCGGCCCGCGGATACAAAAAGGTTGGGGACCACTGTCCTAAAGCGTCTTTAATTTAACTATGTAGTCAACCACAGCCCCAAACAGAATAAAACTTCCCAGGTGCCGCCCTAAGATTGAACTTTATTTTCTCCAGATCTAAATACATCATAAGGTCTTTAATCCATAAGGAGGCTTTGGGGCAGAATGGTGACTTCCACTCTAGCAAAATTCTCCTACATGCTAATAAGGATGCAAAGACGATACTATCCTTAAATTTTCTCCCTATTTGGGGATCTGTTACCGTCCCAAAAATAGCCATTTCTGCACATGGTGTCAGATTTAAATCCAATGCCTTAGCAAGGTGTTTGAAAATAGTTGTCCAATATTCCAGCAAATGGGGACAAGACCAAAACATATGCGACATGTTTGCAGGTGACATATAACATCTGTTACAAGTATCCGAGATATTGGGGTATATTTTGGAGAGTATGGAATTAGTGAAATAAATACAGTGGACAACCTTAAATTGTATTAAATTAATCCTTGAACAGGATGTACTGTTGTTAATTTGGGTTAAGGCAGAATCCCAATCTCCATCATCTATAGATCTGCCAAGCTTTTTTCCAAATTCCCTCTGATTTTATCAAGAGACGTTTTACCAAACTGGGAGATTAAGATGTAGATTTTGGAGATTAGGCCTTTCTGATTTGTGGGAATATCTAAAATTGAGTCAATTAGCAAATTAGGTGGAGTATTAGGGAAAAAGAGACTATTTGATTTAACAAAATTACGAATCTGAAAGTATCGAAATAGGTGAGATTTTGGTAGGTCAAATTTTTCACACAGTTCACTGAAACTAGCGAAGACATCACCAATATATAAATCCTTTAGCCTGCTAAGGCTTGACTGCTTCCATAGAGAAAACGCTACATCTGTGCTAGGAGGGAGAAAGAGGTGGTTATTATGAATGGGGCTGTGGTTGGATAAGCCCTGCAGGCCGAAAGTATTTCTAAATTGAGAACAGATTGTAAGGTTACAAATGACAATTGGACTACAAGTAAATTGGGATGATCGATAAGGTAATTTTGATGTAAGCAGATCCAAGAGAGAGGTAGAACAGGAACTAGCTTCAGACTTGCACCAGATTCATTCAGGTGCTTGGATCCAGAGAGTCACTTTGTGTATGTTAGCTGCCCAATAGTAGGGTTTTAGATTAGGGAGTGATAAACCACCTACGGACCTATGCCTCTGCAGGAACTCTTTCCTAATCCTGGGAGTCTTGCCCTTTCCATATAAAGGATGAAATTAGTTTGTTTATTATGCAAAAAAGGAATTGGGTAAAAAGATAGGCAAACATTGAAACAGATACAAAAATCGAGGAAGCACATTCATTTTGACGCAGTTTACCCTGCCAGCTATAGTTATGTGTACATCATTCCACCGTTCCAAATCTAATTTAAGTTTGTCGATTAGAGGTGGAAAATTGTCTTTGTAGAGAGCTGGTAGCTTACGACAAATATGTACACCTAAGTACTTGAAGTTGTCCCTGGACATCTTAAATGAGAAATATCCATCAAGAATCTCAAGGGCCAAAATATTTACAGAGAAGCATTCACTCTCAGCGAAATTAAATTTATAGCCAGAGAATGATCCAAAATTGTTTAGCAATTCAATAATCTTTGGAATGGTAGAGATTGGATCAGATATAAACAATAGTAAATCATCCACGTATAGAGAATGTGTGTGTTCTAGACCGCATCTAGGGATTCCTGTACTGACACCAGCCGATTTAAGAGCAATGGACAAGGGTTCGATTGCAGTAATGAATAACAATGGGCTTAGAGGGCACCCCTGGCATGTGCCTCAGCCAAGTGTGAAAAATTGGGATAACATCCCATTTGTGCTTACGGCAGCCCTGGGAGAAGAGTATAGAAGTGCTATCCAAGATATATATTTGGACCTAATGTTAAACCTCTTTAAGACCTCCAATAAATATCCCCACTCCACCCTGTCGAAAGCTTTCTCCGCATCCAAAGAGATCACCACTTCTGTCGTCTCCTCGGATGCTGGAGAAAAAATAATATTAAGAAGGCAGCGAATGTTGGAAAAAGAGTGCCGGTTTGTCATAAACACAGTTTGGTCAGGTGATATGATGTTTGGTAAAATTGATTCAAGGCGAAGGGCCAGTGCTTTAGCTAAAATCTTATAATCAGCGTTTAAGAGAGAGATGGGACGGTAAGAACTAAAATCAAAATCTACTTTGCCCGGTTTTAGTAATAAAGTTATTGACGCTTTGATGAGAGTTTGACGCAAGGTACCCCGGTACAGATAGTCATTGTACATATTTAAAAGGAAAGGAGTCAGTTTATCTGAGAATTTTTTATAGGACTCTATAGGATAGCCATCTGGGCCAGGGGCCTTTCCGCTCTGCATTAGTTTAATTGAATCTACAATTTCCCGGATTACTAAAGGTTGATCCAAAGCGCTCTCTTGAGTAGTAGTTATGGAAATTTCAAGTTATCCAGGAAACTCATCATAATTGTTTTATCAGCAGCGCATTGTGAAGTATACAGTTCAGAGTAGAATGATTTGAAGGTGTCAATAATGACTGAAGGAATGACTGTAAGTTCACCTGTGGGGGTTCTGATTTGTCGAATTTGCCGAGAAGCTGACTGGCTTTTAATTTGGCGTGATAGATGGCGCCCTGCCTTCTCACCGTGCTCGTACAGGAAGCCACGCGATTGTAAAAGTTATTTTTCAGTTTCTTGTGTTGACAATAAATTGTAGTTCATTTGCAGATTTTGTCTATCTTTAACCAGTTCAGGGTATGGAGATACTGATAGCTGTCTGTCAAATTCTGTTATACTTTCCATGACCTGCTCCTGTTTTTGTCTTCTCAATTTGTTTTGTCTTACTGAATAAGAAATAATCTCTCCCTGGACTACCACCTTTTATGTCTCCCAGAGTAAAGACGGGGATATGGTAGTAGAGTTGTTGGTGACAAGAAAATCATCTATCACTTTGGAAATTGTTTTGTAGAATCCGTCATCATTGAGTAGTGTGCAATTAAACCTCCATGGAGTCTGCGTTTTTTTAAAGAGTGTAAACGAAATATCAAGTAACAATGGAGCATGGTCAGATATCACTATTGTTGAATATTCTACATTATCGACAGCCGGAAGGAGATTATCATCTATGAAAAAGTAGTCAATCTTTGAAAAGTTTTATGGACCTGGGAATAGAAAAGTGCCACGGGTCCACACCTCCTATTTGACCCATGAGTTTTGAAATTGTTTTGGCCATTTTTAATGGGGGCCCTGCCTTGGACTAGATTTGTCTAGAAACGGGTCTATCCCCACAGTATTTAACGATGGGAACTGAGGTCTGGCAAAAATGAAAACACTTTCTTAATAAATGCTTCATCATCCCAATTGGGTGCATAAAGGTTGGCAAGGACAACATACACATTATTAAGAGAACCTCAGACTATTACAAAACGACCTTCATGGTCAGTTATGACATTTGTTGGGCTAAATTGGGTTCTTTTGTGTATTAAAATAGCTGTACCCCTTGCTTTGCTGCTAAAATTCAAGTGAAAAGATTGTCCAACCCATGAGATGAGGCCATCAATCTATGGTAATCCTTAGTGGTCAGATGAGTCTCTTGTAGGAAAGCAATTTCAGTTTTAAGGTGTTTTAAATGGGAAAATACTCTACCTCTTTTGATTGGGCCGTTGATCCCTTTAACGTTCCAAGAAACAAATCTCAAGCAAGGTAACCCTTTCTTGTTTGTATTAGCCATAATCACATTTTTTTTTAAATATGGTGAGATGACACAATGCCTTGTAGAAGGAAGTGGTATCAACATACAGACAGGACTAAAAGAAAAAACAAATTTGTAGGACCTAACACACAAAACCCCCCCCCCAAAAAACCCATCGAAACAGAGAACAGATAAACACTCCTAAACCACCCTAAATTTGTCCTGAGAACTACAACTAGCAGCGGGACACCATAAACTCTGTTACTTCCGTATGACATTAATCTGTGAACTAATATCACCGAGTAGATAGGGCTCCTATGTCTGCAAATGTGTCTATAATGTACAGTAGGTGCCACTTAAATAGGAATAAGCACCATAAATAATAATGGGGAAAAAAAAATTAAAAAAAAAAAAAATGATAATGATAATAACACAAGTAGCCCCTGGTAAGTGTCCGTTTCAAATTGGAAAAATTTGAGAAAATAGAGAAACAAAAATATCAATTTACAATATTTAAGTTAGTCGTAACTTTTAAGTACGAAGAAAAAAAAAAGAGGAAAAAAAAAAAAAAGAAAAAAAGTTGCAGTGCAAAAATTGACCGACAGATATAACCATACCTCAAATAAGTTGCACAACAGGATGATTAGTTGCCTGCAAGCCTGGATAAACAATGTCCATTGTTTGTGTGACGCATTCGTTATACTCCTCTTCAACGTACTTTTGGCCTGAAACGCCTTCCATACAAAGTCATCTTCCACTAACCTGTGGGAGAGATGCGCTCGTCGTAGAAGTCTTGGGCTTTTTGTGGAGAATCAAAGTACAAGTTTTCATTTCTGAAGGAGACCTGGAGACAGGCGGGGTGCAGCAAGCGGAATTGTATTCCTTTCAGGTAGAGCGCATTTTTGACGGGGTTGAAAGCAGCTCGTTTCTTGGCCAAAGCAGGGCTGATGTCCGGGTAAACTCAGCTCGGTGCCGCGGTAATCCAGTTTATGTTGTCTGGCCCATCTGAGGACTTTTTCTTTCTCCTGGAAACGGAGGAATTTAACGATGAAAGTCCGCGGTTTTCCGGCGCCAGCATCCAGTGGTCTGGGACCGAGGGAGCGGTGAGCTCTCTCTATCTCTGGTGGGCTGCTGAAAACATCAGGACCCGTTATCGCCATTAGCAAGTCAGACGCAAATTTGGTCGGATCCTGTTCTTTCTCGCTTCCCTCTGGAATGTTGATAATCCTTAAATTAGATCGGCTGGACCGGTTCTCGAGGTCGTCCACTCGTTCCAGGAGCACCGTAATTTGGAACTTTAGAGACTTCACAGCGGCTTCCATCTCGGGGAGTTTTTCAAAGTTTTCACCCACTGTGACTTCGGTTTTAGTCAGACGGCTGTTAAATGACGTCACCTGTTGTCCTAATAAATCGACTGACTGCTTCAGGGACTCAGTCGACTGTTGAATCAGAAAAGCCATATCAGCCATGAAGCTATCGCGCTGTTTATTGAGGAGAGCCTCGATGTCGTTCTTGGTGACTGGGTCAGATTGACCCTCGAGTTCAGCTCTCTTGTCTTCCGACCCTGAAGCTGCAGCTGCGGCCGCCATGTTAGCTAGCTTAGCTGAGACGCTCGCTGCTCCAGTTGTTGTTGTTGTCGGTTTTGTCTTCGAGTTTTTACGTCACAATAAACACACTATTTTGCACAAAAAAGGGTGCGTCAGCCAGGAAAAAACACCGTAAAGTAGTTAGACTTAAAGAGTAAATGAAAAGTTTGACCGGAGCCCTCCTCTTGCACGTCTGCCCTCTAACTCATCAAACCGGAAGTCCCCCCAAAAAAACCCTCTTAAATTAAAAAAGATGTTGAATGAGGAAGAGTAGTATACGCATAGCTCCAGCTGTGCCAAATGTAGGCAGCTCGAAGTTGGTGTGCAACATGGCGTCCTGTAGTCACGTAAGGGGCTTTTGACCAATCATTCAGGAGATCGTCTGAAACCGAATAGTCAATACTCTGTCTATACACGGCTCTGAGTGGACTCATGTGAGAATGAGCAGGAGTGAGTGAGAACCGAGGGGGACGTTAGATCAGCTCGTTGCCAGTAGCTTCCAAAAATGTTAGGAAAATTAATGCACTATTACATCGGTGCCCTCCCCCCACAGTGACCTTGAAACACGCCTTCAAAAAAATAAATATGCAAAAAAAGTTGTGTTGATGTGAACACACAAAACCAAATAATTATTTCAAAACAAAATCACCACAAAATATTTATCAATCCTACACTATCTACATCAGTGATTCTCAAATATTTTCTGTTACGCACCCCCCCCCCCCAGGAAGAAAAAAAATATTTCGCGCCGTCCCCCCACTCTCCACCATGACTAAAAATAGTCAATTTTGTCGATAAATATGTTATGACAAAACCTCTGCATAACATTGTAAACTTCCATCCATCCATTTTCTACCGCTTATTCCCTTTTGGGGTCGCGGGGGGCGCTGGTGCCTATCTCAGCTACAATCGGGCGGAAGGCGGGGTACACCCTGGACAAGTCGCCACCTCATCGCAGGACATTGTAAACTTATCAAAAATAAAAGAAACAACACACCAGTCTTTCCTCGTCCCCCACCGTGGTTACAGCAAAGCCAAGTGTGACATACGCTCATCATATTCTGGTACAGCAAAAAAAGCATGTTCCCTGAGGTTACGCGCCCCCCCCTGACATTGCACCGGCTCCACTGTGTGAGAAAGACTGATCTATATTAACACATTAAACACAAAGATGTGTAGGACACGTTTTCGAGCTGGTTTTATAGCAAATACTATCTCTGTATTTTACCCTCGAGCACCTCAATGTCAACAGAAGCAACCGACATCGACCACAACATACAAAGGCGACACGACTCGATCAATACACAGCGTATCAGCGGTTTTATACGTAAATCTAGAAAAATATTCTACTTTGACGAGAAGAACAGCGGACGTCTGAGATCACTGCTAAATATAAGCTGGCGACTAATCCCGGGTATAACGCCGCCTCTAGACCAAAGTCAGCTGGGATATGCTCCAGCTTACCCACAACCCGAGTGAGGTTAAGTGGTATAGAAAAATGGATGACTGAATGGAAAGTCAAATGTTCTCCGAAATATACAAAATAAGAATAATAGGGAGAAGCCTCTACGGTTCTTAGCTTTCTGGAAATGTAGCCCCGAAAACAATTTAGTTGAAAATCCCTGTTGTATGGTCACACGTCATTGCCTGTTTTTCAATGTACAAAAAACATGTTGTGTGGAGCACTATGAAGCCTGATGTTGATGACACCAAACAGCATATATGTGGCTTGATTGTTTTTCCAGTTTGTGGTGTGCCCCGTGGGTCCATACATGGCCCTCCTCTTTTCTAAGCAGTATATTCCTTATGTCATGAATATTTATGCAGTGTAAGTATTTGGTTTTGCAGTGTTTTTTTCTAGAATGTTGGATTTCTTGTGCGCATCAAGGAGATGAGAATGCTAAAGTGTTTCACCTCCTTCTGGCAGAGAGTCATTAAAGACGCCTTCCACAGACTCGCAGCTGCTTCCATCACCCCCGCAGATCCGACAACGGTCCTCTCGAACATCTGAGCCCAGAATGCGATCGCAGCCGACGTGCTGAGGCAAAAGAAGGAGAGAATGAGTGTCAACGTCGCTCAGGGTCATGGGTGAAGGAGTACAGTCAGTGAGTGGAGAGGTGTCAGAGGCCGGACTGAGGGATTACCTCTAATGTCTTCCAGACCCCTTTTCAAAACACTGAGAGATCAGATGACACATCCAGATGTGTTTTCTGATCCTGGGCAGACATAGTGCTCTCAGATTTCTAAAGTCGTAAGTGTCGACATCAATAGGCGTTATGATGAGCAAAACAGGTGCGTTTCCTCAAACTCTTCGTTAGAAACCTAAACTACTCTCGTACTTTATTTGTCTAAGTGACACTTGCTTATCGTCAAGCAAAGCTGAGGTTTATAATCCTTTTTTTTTTTTTTTTCATTGGTTAAATCACAGTTCAACAACAGTTGCAAAATTAAAAACTCAAAATGATGCCACAGGTACATGGATTATATCAGGGGTGTCAAACTGAAATACAGAGTGGGCCAAAATTTAAAACTGAACAAAGCCGCGGGGCAAGGTTGAATAAATTAACCTTTTAATAGGGACCCAAACAAGTTGTGCATTGAATATTAAACAAGCAAGGCTTATATACCTTTATAGTCACATGCAAAATCGAGTTTCAAGTTATAATAATAATAATGATTAAAAAATATCAATGGCATATCAAATAAAATTTAAATAAAAATTGGGGGTAGCGGGGTTTGCTGGAAGCGGGGGTGTATGTTGTAGCGTCCCGGAAAAATGTGTGCTGCAAGGGATTCTGGGTATTTCTTCTGTTGAGTTTATGTTGTGCTACGGTGCAGATGTTCTCCCGGAATGTGTTTGTCATTCTTGTTTGGTGTGGCTTCACAGTGTGGCGCATATTTGTAAAAGTGTTAAAGTTGTTTATACAGCCACCCTCAGTATGACCCTTATGGCTGTTGATCAAGTATGCTTTGCATTCACTTGTGTGTGTTAAAGCCGCATACTGTATATTATGTGACTGGGCCGGCACGTTGTTTGTATGGCGGAAATGACGACAGGCTATAGAGGACGCTAAAGGCAGTGCCTTCAAGGCACGCCCCCAATATTGTTGTCCGGGTAGAAATCGGGAGAAATTCGGAAGAATGGTTGCCCCGGGAGATTTTCGGGAGGGGCACTGAACTTTGGGAGTCTCCCGGGAAAAAACCGCGGGCCAGAGTTTTACACCCATGGGTTATATGGTAGCACTGTATTGCAGGAAGAGCAACCTTTTTAGCACTATTAAATATCAACTACAATCTATCTGACAGTGATCCCTTACATTAATTTTATGTTAAATTCGAATACAAAGATGCAAATAAATGGACTGTGTGATTATTCATAAACACATTAAAAGGGGCCATGTGAATGTAGCTTACAATACAGTAGATAATAGGGGTGATCAAAAAATCGATTGATATCCGAATCGCAATTCCTATATATTGTGATTATAAATCGATTCATAATTTTTAATGATAGAGTTTTTTATCAGCTACATGTATATATTTTTGGGAAAGTTTACAAGGCCATCCACAAGCTTACTTGGCACGCATATATTTTATACAATCAGCAGCCGAGAGGAACTTTGCAACACGTAACCTGTTTTGAAAAGTTTTTACTATAATTTTTTACCAAATAATATATTGCGATAGTTGTTTTGAAACATGAATCGTGTAGAATCAAGAATGGTTCTAAATGGAATATTGATTGGCTTTAAGATTACCATCCCTAGCAGACAACATCGTAACTCTGCCTCTTAACACAACTCATATGCACCTGGTCCACCAGAGAATGAGAAGATGTAGCAGAAGGGATTAGTGTGGCCAATTTAGCGACTTTGTCACTATATTTGTTGAGTATTCAGACGCCTCAAGGCTACTGGCGACAAATTCAGCAACTTTTTCTGGACTGTTGTGACAATTTTGGAGACTATAATGTTTAAGCATGTATCGCTCTTCTTAACGATCAGCATGTCCTGCTGTGGGCTCCTTCACCTCATCCAAAAACTCTCACTTCTGACTTGTGACATAAAAACAAACCACATAAGAAAGTTAACTTGTATTTTTAAACATGTTTGTTTTGTTTGTCATGGTTTTGGCTGACTTTTTGCACATGTGTCAATTATGCTAATTCGTTTTTAGCTTTTTTTTTCTTCTCTCCATGGATGCATATTTTTATTTTTCTTCTTCTTTTCTCATGATATGTCATACTGTTTTTTTTAAATTTACAGAGCGTATTGTTAGCATCAGCTCTGTGCTCTTTCAATGTATTTTGTGTTCTTTGTGTTATTTAATGTTCCCCTCCTGTTTTCATGTGTTTTATTTTATTTTTTGTGAACTTTTTGAAGCCGCACTGCAACCACCTAATTTCCCCACTGTGGTATAAATAAAGTATATCCTATCCTATTCTAACAGAGACTGCAATAACAACAAAGCTTTCTTACAGTGGCTAACAATTTAAAAAATAAAATGTAATAGATGCATTTGATTAGTTGGTGTGGTAGAATCTATGTTAATACCCCTATCAAATGTTGTCTTCATTTGGGCCTTACAGAGCCCTTGACAGGACATGCCATTTTTTTGCCAGCAGCATGTCATGTTTAACTGAGTCATCTGCTCCCAGGTCATTTTCTTCCCCTTCATTCCCCCTCTACCTTCTGTTCCTGTGTCATAAGACTCCAGCTTTGGAACTACAGTCACCATGTCGTTGCAAAGGAGATGAGTATTTCTCCATGTTGCTTCTCCGTCTTTTTATTCCCAAATGAAGCCGAATGACCAAAAGATCGAAGAAAAGAAAAAAAATACAAGGGATTAGAAATGTGGAAAGTGACAAAGAGCACAGCAATGCAGACTTGCACTCAGCAGAGCTGCAGGGTCATTGAGTACGAGGGAAAACAGAAGAGAGGGAGGAGGAGGTTGGAAAGAACAAAGATGCACATTAACAAAATCCTCTTGTTGGACGAGCACGCAAACTGCAGCCTGTTAACCTTAGACGCACTTAGCTATTAATGTCGTGGGTAATAATGTTATCTGTGACTGAAGGGCCAGATATTTATTTACAGATACAGAAAGAGATAGTCTGATACCTTTGCACAAAGCCCTGAACTGGAACTGGAATTCTGCCCACTACTCTACACTAACACTAATAGTGAGAGTCTTTCTGTCCAATAAGGTACAAGCTAGGTACACATGTATAAGTACAAAAGCAATACCTTAAACTATAGTGACATGACTGATAATGTTTTTGCCTAGAGTGTGAGTGTGAGATTATGCTCCAAATGTCAGACTACAACAACACAAAAGGCATTGAGGTCTGGAGCCTCTCACCGGTATTCATTGTTGATATAAAGAAAAACATGACCATACACAGGTATATAAATCTACACTAAGTACCAATGTATTTTTGTCTCGTTCCTATGAGAATCCTGCGTGTGACTGAAGCATTAGGAGTGGGACTATCCAGGGCCAGTTGCAGTGGGCTCAGAAAACCATTCTTCACGCATTTTTCACTCATGCTTAAATTGAAGGATGAGGCAAAAATACAGTGCTAACTACTGTATACTTCCCAATTTCTTTAATAGTCCTCTGGGGCATATACATTATTTAATAGCGGTTTGTTCCCGGCAAGACAATTTAATGTGTATAAAAAATGTTTGGCTTCATATTTTTTCTACTTCTGTGCTCTAATCATGATATATTTATATATATATACAGTATATACAGTATATACAGTATATATATATATATATATATATATATATATATATATATATATATATATATATATATATATAAAATAATTTCTACAACTCTTTTTTTTGCGATAGAGTAATTTGAGCACATACTTTTTTGTCACAAAAAACATTCATGAAGTTTGGTTATTTCATGAATTTATTATGGGTCTACTGAAAATGTGACCAAATCTATGGGGTCAAAAATGTACATACAGCAATGTTAATATTTGGTTACATGTCCCTTGGCTAGTTTCATTGCATTAAAGCGCTTTTGGTAGCCATCCACAAGCTTCTGGCAAGCTTTTGGTTGAATGTTTGACCACTCCTCTTGACAAAATTGGTGCAGTTCAGCTAAATGTGTTGGTTTTCTGACATGGACTTGTTTCTTCAGTATTGTCCACACATTTAAGTCAGGATTTTGGGAAGGCCATTCTAAAACCTTAATTCTAGCCTGATTTAGCCATTCCTTTACCACTTTTGACTTGTGTTTGGGGTCATTGTCCTGTTGGAACACCTAACTGTGCCCAAGGCCCAACCTCCGGGCTGATGATTTTAGGTTGTCCTGAAGAATTTGGAGGTAATTCTCCCTGTTAATTGTCCCGTTTACTGTCTGTAAAGCACCAGTTCCATTGGCAGCAAAACAGGCCCAGAGCATAATACTACCACCACCAAATACAGTATATGCTCGAGTTCAGCCTTTAAAATGTATACACACAAGTGTTTCATTTGTTTCCTCTTAAAGTAAAAGTGTCCCCAATTGTTACATTTATCCATCCATCCATCCATCCATCTTCTTCCGCTTATTTGATGTCGGGTCGCGGGGGCAGCAGCCTAAGCAGGGAAGCCCAGACTTCCCTCTCCCCAGCTTCTTCGTCTAGCTCTTCCCGGGGGATCCCGAGGCGTTCCCAGGCCAGCCGGGAGACATAGTCCTCCCAACGTGTCCTGGGTTGGACGTGCCCTAAACACCTCCCTAGGGAGGCGTTCGGGTGGCATCCTGACCAGATGCCCGAACCACCTCATCTGGCTCCTCTCGATGTGGAGGAGCAGCGGCTTTACTTTGAGTTCCTCCCGGATGGCAGAGCTTCTCACCCTATCTCTAAGGGAGAGCCCCGCCACACGGCGGAGGAAACTCATTTCGGCCGCTTGTACCCGTGATCTTATCCTTTCGGTCATGACCCAAAGCTCATGACCATAGGTGAGGATGGGAACGTAGATCGACTGGTAAATTGAGAGCTTTGCCTTCCGGCTCAGCTCCTTCTTCACCACAACGGATCGGTACAACGTCCGCATTACTGAAGACGCCGCACCAATCCGCCTGTCGATCTCACGATCCACTCTTCCCCCACTCGTGAACAAGACTCCTAGGTACTTGAACTCCTCCACTCGGGGCAGGGTCTCCTCCCCAGCCCGGAGATGGCAATTCACCCTTTTCTGGGCGAGAACCATGGACTCAAACTTGGAGGTGCTGATTCTCATTCCGGTTGCTTCACACTCGGCTGTGAACCGATCCAGTGAGAGCTGAAGATACCGGTCAGATGAAGCAATTAGGACCACATCATCTGCAAAAAGCAGAGACCTAATCCTGCGGTCACCTAACCGGAACCCCTCAACGCCTTGACTGCGCCTAGAGATTCTGTCCATAAAAGTTATGAACAGAATCGGTGACAAAGAACAGCCTTGGCGGAGTCCAACCCTCACTGGAAATGTGTTCGACTTACTGCCGGCAATGCGGACCAAGCTCTGGCACTGATCGTACAGGGAGCGGACCGCCACAATAAGACAGTCCGATACCCCATACTCTCTGAGCACTCCCCACAGGACTTCCCGAGGGACACGGTCGAATGCCTTCTCCAAGTCCACAAAGCACATGTAGACTGGTTGGGCAAACTCCCATGCACCCTCAAGAACCCTGCCGAGAGTATAGAGCTAGTCCACAGTTCCACGACCAGGACGAAAACCACACTGTTCCTCCTGAATCCGAGGTTCGACTATCCGGCGTAGCCTCCTCTCCAGTACACCTGAATAAACCTTACCGAGAAGGCTGAGGAGTGTGATCCCACGATAGTTGGAACACACCCTCCGGTCCCCCTTCTTAAAGAGAGGAACCACCACCCCGGTCTGCCAATCCAGAGGTACCGCCCCCGATGTCCACGCGATGCTGCAGAGTCTTGTCAACCAAGACAGCCCCACAGCATCCAGAGCCTTAAGGAACTCCGGGCGGACCTCATCCACCCCTGGGGCCTTGCCACCGAGGAGCTTTTTAACTACCTCAGCCCCAGAAATAGGAGAGTCCACCACAGATTCCCCAGGCACTGCTTCCTCATAGGAAGACATGTTGGTGGGATTGAGGAGGTCTTCGAAGTATTCCTTCCACCTATCCACAACATCCGCAGTTGAGGTCAGCAAAACACCATCCGCACCATACACGGTGTTGATAGTGCACTGCTTCCCCTTCCTGAGGCGGCGTATGGTGGTCCAGAATCGCTTCGAAGCCGTCCGGAAGTCGTTTTCCATGGCTTCCCCGAACTCCTCCCATGTCCGAGTTTTTGCCTGCGCGACCGCTGAAGCTGCACACCGCTTGGCCTGTCGGAACCTGTCCACTGCCTCCGGAGTCCTATGAGCCAAAAGGACCCGATAGGACTCCTTCTTCAGCTTGACGGCATCCCTCACAGCTTGTGTCCACCAAGGGGTTTTAGGATTGCCGCCCCGACAAGCACCAACTACCTTGCGGCCACAGCTACGATCAGCCGCCTCGACGATAGAGGTGCGGAACATGGTCCACTCGGACTCAATGTCCAGCACCTCCCTCGTGACATGTTCAAAGTTCCAGTACTCCCTCGAGTGCTCCCAAAAAGGGTGGGTACTCTGAACTGCTGTTGGTGCGTAAGCACAAACAACATTTAAGTATTGTCCTCTTTCAGTAAAGATCTCCCCAGACAGGCTTTGTGTAATTTACAGCACTTTATATGTATAGACGACAGCAGAAAGACGGCCACCAAAGATAAGGAGCTTGCCAGGCTTGATGTTAACATAGCTGCTCTTCAAGAAACTAGGCTAGGTGGGTCTCTCAGAGAGGCTAACTATACATTCTTTTGGAAAGGTAGAGAACCCGAGGAACCTCGTCAGCAAGGAGTTGGTATTGCAGTCCGAAACATACTTTTGGCATCAGTGGAACCTCCATCAAGAGGTACTGAGCGATTGCTGTCTATCCGTCCCAGCACTGCTACAGGTCCAGTGAACATTTTTAGTGTCTATGCTCCTACTCTTTCTTCAACTGAGTGATTAAAGATAGATTCTATGAGCAACTTCATGAGCAGATCAAGGGTTTTCCTAAAGATGAGTGCTTAATCATCCTTGGCGATTTTAATGTCAGAGTAGGCGCAGACCATGCATCATGGCCTTCTTGCTTGGGACACCATGGCATCGGAAAGATGAACATAAATGGCCAGAGGCTGCTGGAGCTATGCACCTATCACAACCTCTGTATTACAAAAACCTTTTTTAAGAGCAAACCATCGCACAAAGTATCATGGGAACATCCTAGGTCTCATCGATGGCATCAGCTTAATCTGATAATCACTAGGCCGTCGTCACTAAATAACATTCTTATTACCTGAAGCTATCATAGCGCAGATTGCGATACGGACAATGCCCTTATGAGCACCAAAGTGCGCCTTCAGCCCCATAAAATTCACCGCTCCAAGGCAAAGAGTTGTGCCTGCATTGACACATCAAAGATGTCAATTTCATGCAAGGTGGATGATTATGTATCAACCCTGGACCAAGTTCTTCAAAACCTGCCGGAGCATGATGCTACAGCAAAATGGAACGCCATGAAAGAAACAATTTACAATACAGCTATTTCAACTTTTGGGAAGAAGGAAAGAACTAGTCACGACTGGTTCAATGCCCATCTACCAATCATGGTACCAGCAATTGAGGTCAAACGCAAAGCATTTTTGGCATACAAGAGATGTCCAAAAGCTAAGCCCCTTGCATTGATTGATACATTTATTAGTAGATTGCACAGTACAGTACATATTCTGTACAATTGACCACTAAATGGTAACACCCGAATAAGTTTTCCAACTTGTTTAAGTCGGGGTCCACGTTAATCAATTCATGCAACACTCAAGAGTACTCGTTCCACACAGCGCGTTGTCAGACAGTGTGCAAACAACTATTGGCAGCAGCTCTGCGAAGACATCCAGATGAGTGCTGAATCTGGTAACATCCGTGGCATGTACAACGGTATCAAGAAAGCAGTAGGACCTGCTGTAAAACGGACTACTCCAATTAAATATCGGTTAGGGGAGATTACCACCAATCGTGAAGAACAGATGGTCAGATGGGTCGAACACTACTCGGAACTATACAGCCATGAAACAACTGTCTCTGATGCTGCTCTAAATAATACGAAGGCGTTACCAATCATAAATGAACTAGACGAAGTGCCTACAATGGTAGAGTTTGAAAAAGCTATTAATTCACTTCCATCTGGCAAAGCACCAGGTAACGATAAATATTCCACCTGAAGCTTTCAAGCAAGGGAAGCCTGCCCTACTTAAACCGCTGTACGAATTACTTTGTCTTTGCTGGGAGGAAGAAGGAGTACCTCAGGACATGCGTGATGCCACTATTGTGACACTTTATATAAGAATAAAGGGGACCGCAGTGACAGCAATATCTATAGAGGAATTTCTCTCTTGAACATCGTTGGAAAGATTTATGCACGCATAATCCTAAACAGTCTACAGATATTTGCAGATCGTATCTATCCTGAATCCCTTTGTGGTTTCAGGGCTGGAAGATCGACGGACTGATATATTCTCAGTCCGGCAGAATCAAGAGAAGAGTAGAGAACAAGGTCAACCTCTTTACATGATGTTCATAGATCTAAGGCTTTTGATCTTGTCAGCAGGAAGGGCCTATTCAAGCTTCTACAAAAGATTGGATGTCCTCCAAAATTACTCAGCATGTTGATCTCTTTCCATTCCAACATGAAGGGAACAGTCTTGTATGATGGATCTTGTTCAGACTCCTTCTCTATCAACAGTGGTGTTAAGCAGGGCTGCGTTTAGTACCAACTCTTTTTGGAATATTCTTCTCTATACTCCTGTCCTATGCTTTTGACACATCCATTACGGTTGTCTATCTACACACACGGTCTGATGGCAAATTGTTCAATCCGGTAAGATTACGTGGGAAGATCAAAAGGAGGTCAGTGTTAATCTGAGAGATGTTTTTTGCAGACGACGCTGCTCTTGTTATCAACACCAAAGAAGCCTTACAACGTTTAAGTGACTGTTTTGCGAATGCTTGTGAACAATTTGGACTTACAGTTAGCCTGCAGAAAATTAATGTTAGCGTTCAAGGTGCTGCAAATCCTGCTATCGAGATGAATGGTTTCAATTTAGAAGTAATATATAATTTTATATACCTTGGCTCGACAATCAGCAATAAACTCTCGCTTGATGTTGAACTTGAAAGGAGGCTTGGAACGGCAAATACCATCATGGCTAAACTAGCAAAACGAGTATGGGAAAACAACGCTCTTCCTAGACATACAAAGATCCGAGTTTATCAACCCTGTGTTCTCAGCACTTTACTCTACGAAAGCTAGACCTGGACTACTTACATAAGACAAGAGCGTCGACCTAACGCTTTCCATATGCAGTGCATCAAACGTATCCTTGGTATTAGTTGGCAGGACTATATTCCACACAGTGTCATTCTTCAGCGGGCTAATATCCATAGCATGAACACTCTGCTTAGCCAGTGCCGTCTTCGATGGCTGGGACATGTTCGTCGGATGGAGGACGGACGGCTTCCTAAGGACATTATGTATGGACAACTGGCTGCTGGTGTCAGACGTGTTGGTCGTCCCTCTCTCCGGTTCAAGGACGCTTGCAAGAGAGATCTGAAGGCGTGTAGTATTCCTCTAGACAGCTGAGCGATACAGGCGGCAAACCGAAATGTCTGGCATAAAGCAGTTAGACGGGGTATTGCAGAGGCTGATTTGAGGAGAGGCCAGCTCGCAGAGGAGAAGAGAGACAGGAGGAAACGTACTGCAAATACCATTGCACAGTAGGAGCAGGACGAAGACTCTACACATGTTTGCATTAAGTGCAACAGGGACTGTCACTCAAGAATTGCCTTGTACAGCCATGCTAGGCGTTGTCAACAAACATGAATGTACCATATCAACAAAACATCAAGTTAAAATGTAAATATTATAATTAAATAAGTGCATTGTATAATTACAACACTCATTGTAACTGAAAAGATTTGACGACGGTAATAATTGACTAAAATAGGATGACAAAACTATTTCAATAAAAACAAACTATTAATAATTAAAGTACCATTGCAAAATAAAAAATAAAAAAATTAAACATCAAATTGAAATAAGTGTCTTACCCAAGAGCCTAAATTAGCATGGTCATCTGTGACTAAGCTGCCACAGAGAAGATATGTATAGAATACAGTAGGCCAGGCCTATATGCTCAAGTTAAGGCTAGTTACTATACATGGACGTAATGATTTATCGAAACATGTATACACAAGTTCAAGTGTTTCATTTAGTTTTTTGGGTGTTAAACTGCAAATCTTTGTTTTTAGTTTTTTCATATACAAGATACACGTTTTTATGCATTTCAGGGTTTTGGGGAGCCCAAGCCTCAAATTTCTGTCGGCCGTGCAGTTTCGCCGTGCCGCCGTGAACAGTGTTCCTTATTTCCAGTTGTGAAAGGTGGCAACCCTAACTCACGTATTCAAGCTGTCAATCATAGAGAGAGCTTACCTTACACTCGCCGTTTACACACACGTCCAGAGAGTCGTCTCGGCATGGTGTGCCATCCACTACCGCAGGAGCACGCTCCGTGTAGAAGTTGTATCCCTCTGCAAGGCAGTTCAGAGAGCAGATCTTCACCCCACCTACACACAAACAACGCAGACGTGCACACACACAAAACAGTTTAGTGCTATGCAAAAAAAAAAAAAAAAAAAATCACTACACACAAATATGTAGCAAGACACACATTAAAACAACTGCTCAAATATTTTTGGGCCATACAACATACGTTTGCCTAGTCACTTGTTGCAAGGCAGAATTTGTTGGGTGCCATAACATTGTGCCCCATATAGTAGCTCAGTGAAAAAAACATTTAGTGAAGCCACATTTATTTTTTTGTTTGTTTAAAGAAAATCAAATGCAAAAAGAAACCATGTAAAACAAAAATACAAATTACACTGTACAAAAATATTTTATTTTTTCTCCCATTTTTAATGAGTTGAACTTAAAGATCTGAAACTTTTGCCATAAACACAAAAGACCTATTCCTGTCAGATATTGTTCACAAATCTTGCAAGCGCTTTTATTGTTCTTATTTTTTTAATCTGTGGAATCCTCTAATAATGATTGTGGAAAAAAAAAAAAAAAAACTTAACCGCAGACACAGTTTTGCTTGGACTATATTTGTAGTCCTTTTCTACCTTGCATTAATCATATAGTCGTCATCACGCTTTCATCTGATGCCTTGCATAATGGTGACGGTTCAAACCCAAGTTTTTGTGTGACTTTTGAGCAGACCTGGGCAAATTACGGCCCGCAAGCCATATGCAGCTCGTTAAGCAGTCCAACCTG
>NC_084632.1:23251696-23256696 GCF_033978795.1 Nerophis ophidion | reverse complement strand
GGTATTGTATCTGAATCCCATCTGTGGGGTCCAGGTGTTTATGGGACAGGAGGGTGACAGTGGAAATAAACATGTTGAATATGGTTGGGGCAAGGACACACCCTTGCTTGACCCCCACATCCACACTGAAAAATGGGGATTGTTGGCCGCCGTTGCTCACACAGGCCTGCATGCCATCATGTAGCTGTCGCAGTATGTTGCAGAACTTTGCTGGTACACCTAGTTTTCCAAGTACTTCCCACAGCAAGTCCCGGTTTACCAATGATAGTCTCACACACACACACACACACACACACACACACACACACACACACACACACACACACACACACACACACACACACACACACAAGGTGTGGCGAAATGATTCTCTGCATTTGACCCACCACCCTTGATCACCCCCTGGGAGGTGAGGGGAGCAGTGGGCAGCAGCGGTGGCCGCACCTGGGAATAATTTTTTGTGATTTAACCCACAATTCCAACCCTTGATGCTGCGTGCCCAGCAGGCAGGTAATGGAATTATTAGGTGGATGAACTCATATTTGCACAGAAAAAAAAGTCCACTCATTTAGTAGGAAAATCTCATTCAAGTAAAGGGACACGCATGAACATTTTCATGCACAGCATTTCAACTGTGGTTTAAAATCATACAGTATGGCATAATTTTCATTTGGTGCAACTCATCGGCAGTTTCTTTATAAGAGTGGCTGCTGAAATCCGTCGAAACTGGGTTTGTTTGTGCTGGCACCGTCAAACATGTACAGTATGTCCTGGCAGCTCTCAGAAATGATCAAGTGGTCAGAGCACGGAAAACTGCAATTCCCATAGTGCCTAGCTTTGGCAGGGCAATCGCTTCTTGCAGCTGTGTGTGTATTCATACTTGCAGGCCATCCCATGGTGTCTGAGCGTTACGCGTTAAGGGCAACTGTTCTTTAAAAGAGCCCTCTCATTGAGGGCCTTATTTAATGAGCCGTCCTTGGCTGTCTGCATGGGCTGAGAGAAGACGGCTGTTTCTTGTGCGAGAGGGAGTGATTGCATAATAGCCAACTAAACTCTGGGACAGAAGGAGGTTCAGGAAGAGGACCTATGAAGAAAAAGGAAGCGAGCCAGGCATGACAATGACAGTGCGGCGTGACCTGACCCGGGACTCACTGCTCCTATTTGAACAGCTGGAAGAGATTTGCATTGTAGAATCAGCTGTCTGAATCTGCAATTGCCTTGCTACTTATCTCAGTGAGTCATTATGTTAGTAGAGGCTAAGATTAAAGGCACTTATATCGTTGGAACTATTTATCTGTCACATCCAGTGTGGAGGAGCATTGTGGGATACAAGACTCTCTAGAGGCTGCATCTGCAGGTACTTTGTCTTCTTTGAACAGATACAAAGACATTCAAAGACACACACACACACACACACACACACACACACACACACACACACACACACACACACACACACACACACACACACACACACACACACACACGCACACACGCGCACGCACGCACGCACGCACGCACGCACGCACGCACGCACACGCACGCACCCACAAAGCCCGGTCCGCCTATTACCTTCTGACTCCTTCGATACAGTCTTTAAGTAAGAACATAAAATAGAAATACTGCAATTTCAGAGGTTGAAATTATGAAATTGAGAAAGACCTGTAATGAATTTAGACTTTTCTGACTCATATATGTTACAATGTTGTATACTCGTATTAAACGTAAAGATTATGCTTAATCTTAATGTGTATATTTTTGGCTACAGTAAAATAGCACAATAAAAATTAAGACTACAGGCGCAAAAAACGTCAACGCCATTGCAGCCAATGGTAGGCAGTGAATACCACAACATAGTTTAAATCACACTCTACCGGTAGGTAAAATCGCATCCCCCCAAAAAAATTAATTATCTTTTGCATTTCGCTTTTGAATATTCGGTTTTGGTTCAAAAACCGACAAGCTCCATGCTGTCTTTGTGGCAGAACCAAACAAATCCATCAGAACCGATCAGTGCATGGAAATTTGATGACGTCATCCAACATCAGCGCCCAGGTTGACTTACTTCATGTCTGCTTTGCCATGGTTGTAACTAAATGAAAGCATAAATAATAAATAAATAAATCAGTGAGCGTTTGGAGCCCTCGCTTACTGGGCGAAAAAAAATATGCTATCTTGATAAATCTGAGTGGCCCGTGAGCAAAAAAAATAAATCATGTCCATTGCCTGTGTACATAATGTCCAGGATATGAGTGGAGCCACCACTCTCTCAAATGACAAACTGAATTATGTGCTTACTCTTGTCTAATGATGCCGCTGTCAGTGTAATGATGTCATGATGCAGCCGTCATTGTATACCCTGCACCCTCCTGTACAGGGATCAACCAGAAAAGGTTTGTGTGGATGAAATTAATTATTTACAGTGATGGAATAAACATTCCTCTTAAAAAAAAAAATCTGTTTTAACTAATTTTAAGGGACATGCTGACATCATATACTGTACATATAGGTAGGATTTGCCTGTTTTTGTAACAACAAAAAACGTATTTGGAGTTATCTGATTTTGCTGCAAAATGTGTGCAAAAATTATAAAAATTAAATTTTTGTAATAAATGTGCGTCTTTAAAATTGGGAGTTTCATTTTGGTTGTTAGAAACGATTCAATTGCAACCCACATAAGCGGTTTGGGTGTTTAATGAAAAACTCCACAAAAAACATTGACTCAAACAAAACAACGGAAATGGATTCATTTGGTTTTTGCGTCTGATCTCTTCAAATGTAAACCGTGACTATTTTGCAATGCATACGAGAGTCTGGTGTTTGAATTGGTAAGCAAACTTAACGCTGCACATTTGGAGAACACTTAGCATGAGACTAAAAAATTTAAGCAAAAGCGTATGACACATTATGCATGCGATGAAATGTAAACAGTATTGACAAAAAGTGTTAAGAGTATTGTTTTTTTTGGGGCCACCCTTTGAGTAAAAGGATCATCCAAACTTGTTTGTTTAGAGGTCTCAGTCGTTGTAGTGAAAATACGTCACACGCTTACTCACCTCCTCTGTACGGCTTCCACGTGTAAAACTTTCCTCGAAATGGAACATTGTCAAAGTTGGAACATTGGATCTCCCGAAAGTCCCGTGAGTTTACAGAGCACTCCTGCAACAAAAATGTAAAATGAAGCTTGTTTTCTACACCAGGGAAGGAACATTACTTCTTTTTCATACTGATACAGTGAAAACCTCAATTTACCGTATTTTTCGGACTATAGGGCGCATCGGATTATAAGGCTGAATGCCGATGACCGGGTCTATTCAGGTCTATTTTCATACACAAGGCGCACTGATTTGTAAAGCGCATTAAAGGAGTCATATTATGATTTTTTTTTTCTACATTTAAAACACTTCTTTGTGGTCTAATGGTGGTTCATTGGTTCAAAATGTTGAATAGATTATGTTTCACAAACCATCTTCAAGCCGCTTTCTGACCATCTCTTTAGGATGTGCCGTTTTTTGGGTGGTCTTATTTACGTGGCTCCAATTCAACACCGGCTTCTCCACGCCATCATTGTTGTACCTGTGGTTTGTAGCGTTTCCATAGCAAGGCCCCTGACGGATTTAAGTTAAAACTATACACTACTTTATATTAGAAATGGCGATGAATGCCCCATAACAAGAGGATATCGAAAAAGAAGGAGCTTTTTGACAGCGGTGCAGATTCAACTTTTTGGGACGTATGCAGATCCCAAATACACATTAGTAAAGTTGGTTTCGCACAGTATTGTCTCGTTATAGGTGCCATTTTGCGGTCTCTATACAGACACGATATTAATAACGGTATGTTGAAGCATAGTACGCCGGACTACAGTTGCCGTAATGCTCTGTGTTCCATGAAGTGGTGCAGCTTCGAAGCTTACCAAAGTCATGCTAAAATATTTTGACAGACTTTTGACCACCATGTGTAATGTTCTTTATTCTCAATGGAACATCAAAGTTTTGTTGTTGCTTGCTTACATGTACTTGCTTGTGTCATTTATTGAACATACATCCGAATTAGGCACATCGGGTTATAAGGCGCACTGTCGATTTTTGAGAAAATGAAAAGATTTTAAGTGCACCTTATAGTCCAAAAGATACGTTACAAGTATTTTGAGATAGAAGGTGTCTCGGATTTCTGTTATGCTTTAAATTGCGAGCATCATTTAAGTCAAGAGCCTCCGAGACGCTAGATGGCATATCTAATGTCAGTAATGCCATAAGATCCGCCCCAAAACACTGGTCTAACTTGCTAACATAATTTTAAAGCTAGAGATTGAAGTAACTTTGTTTTCCAACCACTGGAAACCAAACCTTTAGTTACCATTATCTTAAAGCTAGAGATTGAAATAACTTTGTCTTCCAACCACTGGAAACCAATTCTTTAGCAGTGGTCAGCCTTCCACAGCCTTCCAGTCGACATCTTCTTGCTGCTGAAGCTCGCTCCTTTACCAACGACTCGGCTTAATGGGCACGCCTGAAGCTATTTTAGGTGTCCAGGCGGTCTGTTGCCTGCGATGTCCTCTCCACTCCCGCTGCTGCCAAGTGACTCTCCCGGCATTTTCTATTATAACAATGATTGTGGGGGATAACATAACTTGGAATATCCGCTTTTTTTAACACAATTACTTGTTTTTATCGCAGCTTTATTGACCAGCATTCCCTCTTCGACAACTTGACTCATTGTACATGTTGGACACCAATTACAACGGACTAAAAAGGATTTTAAAGTCCTCTTCCATCTGCTTGGAGAAGTAAATGCTTTACATTATTACTGTATGACATCAACAAAATACTGTACCGTAGTTGTTTGTGCGACTATTGGGTTCTTTTCTAAATAGTATTTTTATCTAACAGCTACTTTTTATTTTTTAAACGGAACGTTACATGGTATAATTGTGGTGTTTATTTGAAAGGGCCAAGCACTGATAAAATTGATTCTGGTTCATTTCAACGGGCAGAGCT